>NC_053492.1:56954003-57254003 GCF_905171775.1 Rana temporaria
CTAACTTTACTCCTGAAAACTCCTTACGTAAACGGCGTATCTTTACTGCGACGGGCAAGCGTACGTTCGTGAATAGGCGTATCTCGCTGATTTACGCATTCTAGGCGTAAATCAGCGTTCACACCCCTAACGGCCGGCCTAAGCAGAAAGCTAAGATACGACGGCGCAGGCCGTCGTATCATAGCTAGATTTAAGTGTATCTCATTTTGAGAATACACTTAAAGATACGACGGCTTAGATTCAGAGTTACGACGGCTTAACTCTTTCTGAATCTGGCCCTAAGTTTTTTTCAACCCGATCATTAAAACTGTACAGGAAAAATAAATCTCGCGCCAAATGAATTACACTAAATTATATACTTGATAAATCAAGTGACTAACTGAGTGAAGCTGCTCCCAAATAAAATCAGGTGACTAACTTGCATATATTGTGTAGTGAAGTGAGGGGCGCTATATCAAAATAGTGGATGCGTGTCACAATGTGCGTTTGAGTAGTACACAGTGTAACTGTGTGCCCAAATCTATGTGAAAAACCAAACAGATTATAGTCTAAACTCTATAAGTACAATAGTGCCAAATGCCGTGGAAAAAAAAAAAAAAAAAAAAAAAAAAAAATTAAAAGAATGTCCAGCAAATAAATAGTTAAGTGCAAAATGGATCCAGTGTTGTATCAAGTCCAGGTGCAAAATGCAAATAATCCAATCCCAAATCGCAGGGAAAAGTGCAAATGCTAAAGTGCTTGTGAATCTTCAAAATAGCCAAAGTGCGAGAAAGAAGTGATCCGCCTTCACCTATAGGTCACCAGAATAATAATGGATGGCTCCTTACCACACGGTGTTGACCAGATTACTTAAAATATGGTCAATCAGGCTTGTTTTTAAATGAGGATCAGCAGGGTCTCATTGGATTCCAATGTCAGCGATTGCAGCAAATGGTGTACCAAGAAAGGAGAAGAGATACCACCATAGTGTAAAACCATTTAATATACAAAAGTTAAAATTACAATGCCAAATGGCCTCTCCGAGGCCACTGTTGCTGGTGCCCGTTCCCGGCACTGAGGCTGTAGGTGGTGGGGATAGTAAGACAAGATAAGAGATGGCCGCGTCCTGGTCCACTAGCGTGCGTTCCACCGCTAGTTGTCCATCAACCAGTGAGACCAGAAGTGCGTGGCTATGCGTGCGCGCTCGGATACCGCCTCGACGTCACGTTTCAGTTAAACCGTCTTCAGGAAGCGTATCCAGCACACGCAACAGACATCTATTATATAGGTCTGTTTATCAGCCTGTGGGAGGGGCAATCGGATCATGTGACAGCCTCTGTCCCAGTTACCAAAGCTCACATATTAAACACATTATGGCTGTGCAAACTGTCTCCAATCATAAATCAATACATACATGTATCTGCTCGCTGCTTAAAATACCTGAAATGTATCTTTGAATTCTTATTTGGACATGTTGAATTTGTTTAAAACTCTGGCATTTTTAATATGCTATGCAATGGGTCCATAGTGTTCTGTGCGCCATCTAGAGGGGTTATGTGGTATTGTGCAAAATAGCACCAGTATTCTAAATCCATCTAGATGCAGTGCGTTTTTAGTTCTCCCAGTTATATTATTATTTAATATGTGTGCCATTTGCGTAGCCTGTAAATTAGTTAAAATAGGTTATAAAATAATAAAAAATAATAAAAATTATACAATCCAACTCGAGTAGTACAAGGAGTGTGTATGTAACTTTAGTTGTAAAACAATCAAAATTCTACACTCCAAGGCTCGGGTGGTGCAAGGAATGTATGTTTTTCCTCTACCCTTTTG
The DNA here is from genome assembly GCF_905171775.1 of Rana temporaria. NCBI lineage: Eukaryota > Metazoa > Chordata > Amphibia > Anura > Ranidae > Rana > Rana temporaria. The sequence goes on from NC_053492.1 coordinate 56,955,816, forward strand.
TTTTGTGTGAGCCCAATTCAAGATGGGTTGGCCGATGGGTGATGTGCAAACTGCCCAGCCCCTTGGAGTGGGGATCTCCCAAAATCCTCTGGGTGTGTGTATGGAATGATGCACTAAACTGTTTGTTTGCTCACCCCATAGGTCTGCCGTTCACGCATCAGTTAAAAAACAATTAAGGTCGAGCTCTATATTGAGCCCTAGTGGTCGCATAGTCCTTAGACGATGTATCCATTGAGTCTCGTTCTGAGATACTGCCTTAGTAAGGTCAGTACCACGCCAATGTTTGGTAATCCTATCAATTCCATAGAATTTTAACAGACTCGGGTCCCTGTTGTGGTACAAGTCAAAATGCTTAGACACGCTGTGTTCTGGGTACCCTTTAATTATATTGGCCACGTGTTCGTTTATTCTGACTTTAAGTTCGCGGGTAGTCCGGCCCACGTATTGCAGAGTGCACGGACATTCTAGGACGTACGTTACAAATTTGGAATGGCATGTTATCAATGGTTTGATAGTGAATTCTTGTCCAGTTACACTGGACGTGAACTTACTGATCTTTTTTCCTTGCCTTTTTGTTTTCTTACAGGATCTGCAGCGGGTGCAGTAGTGGAAGCTGGATCCGTCCAGGAAAGTGTATGGCTTTTCTGGAGGATCTGGGACATTGGTGGCTACCATATTTCTCAGGCCTGGTGCTTTCTTATAGATAAAGGTGGGATGTTTCGGCAGGATTTTGACCAAATCCATGTCTTTTAAAAGTATAGGCCAAAACTCTTTGACAATTTTCTCCACACTTCTATATTGCCTGTGGTAACCTGATATAAAAGGTACATCTACTTTTCTGGGGGGTCTCACTCTAGTTTCCAAGAGGGACTCCCTATCCATTGCCAAGACTTCTTGCTGCGTTTTCCACAATGCATTTTGGGTATAACCTTTTTCTATAAACTTCTCAGTTAATATTGCGGCTTGTAGTTCAAAATCCGCAACATCATCGCAGTTTCGACGGATCCTCATGTATTGCCCTTTTGGTATTGCACCCAGCCATTTTGGGTGATGGCAACTTGAAATAGGCACGAATCCGTTGCGGTCCGTTGGTTTAAAATATGTTTTTGTGAGGACCCGGCTGCCCTTTTTCGTTAGCGTAAGGTCCAAAAAATGTCTGGAAGTCTTACTGGACTCTGCTGTGAAACTGAGACCGTAGTTGTTGGTATTCATTTTGGATAAAAATTGTTCCAATGATGCTTGGGGACCTTCCCAGAATAGTAAAATATCGTCTATATACCTTCGGTAATATATAAGCGATGTGACATTGTCCTTAAAAATGGTCTCTTCCTCCCATCTGTTAAGTACCAGATTAGCTACACTGGGGGCATACCTGGCGCCCATTGCGACTCCTTTGATTTGCTTGTAGAAGTCTCCCTGGGCCCAGAAGTAGTTGTTTCCCATAGCTATTTTAAGACCCTTCACCAAATATCCAATTTGGGCCTGGGGTAATGAAGATTTTTCTTCCAAGGCCTCCTTTACTGCCAGAATTGCGTCTGCTTGCCGGATGTTGGTGTAAAGCGACTCTACGTCTACAGTTACCAACCACGTTTCCTCTGAAACTGTGATGGATGCTAACGATTTTATGAGTTCTTTGCTATCCTTGAGATAGGCTTTCCCCTGTACAACTAGGGGTTGGAGAAAGAAATCCAAATATTCTCCCACTCTGGAATAGAGTGATCCTATCCCACTGATGATGGGTCTTCCTGGTGGATGGGTCTTGTTTTTGTGTATCTTAGGCACAATGTAAAGGACAGGTGTGCGAGGTACTTTGGGCACTAGATAGTGTGCTTCTTTTTCCGTTAGGATGGATTGCACCTTCCCATCTTCCACCCATAGTGAAAGTTCTAATTTAAGTTTACCCAGCGGATCTCCCGAGAGTGGTAAATAGGTGTCAGTAGCACTCAGAAGACGGTCGATCTCTCCATAATAGTCCGCCCTCTTGAGTATGACTACCCCTCCGCCTTTGTCTGCTGGGCGTACTACTATGTTTTTATTCTGTTCCAATGCTTTAATTCCCTCCATCACCAATTTGTTACTATGAGTGGTGCGTTTAATTTCCAAATCTTGGATTTTCCCTTGCACCATACTTTTGAAGACTTCCACATGATGGTGAGTCCCTTTTTGTGGATTGAATACCGAACTGTTTCTTAACCCGCTGTGTTGGAATCCTGTATTTTCTGTTTGGGGTTCATATGTGGTTTGTTTTGAAAAATGTTTTTTAATGTTTAATTTTCTCACGAATTTTTCCACATCTATGAAGGCCTCAAATTTATCCAGGCATTTGTTGGGGGCGAATTTTAGACCCTGTGACAGGACTGTTAATTCTGCCTGAGAAAGGTCTACCCCCGCCAAATTGAAAATGCCTTCCCCTAGTTGTCCCTGGCTCTTTTTCTTCCCGGTTCCCCCTCTTTTGCCTCTGGTTCTGCGTTTATTTTCGGGGGCTGGGATGAATTGGTGGGAATCTTGTAGGGCTCGTTCCAGCCCCTCCATTCCCCCCCTGGCTGCTGTCCAGGGTGTTGTTGTCCCTGTTTGCCTCTATGGTTGCCCCTGGATTTGCCTCTAGGGGGTCTCTGGGCATACTGTTGGGGACCCTGATAATAGTTGGAATAGTTGTAATCCATTGGGCGATTGTCCAAGGGTGCAAACCGGTTGTGATTGGGTGCCATATATGGAGCAGGTTGATAATTATTAGGAGGTCCTGGATGGTACCCACTATTGTATGGGGGCTGGGGTGGGGGTCCCCTCCCTCCCTGCTGTTGAGGCCCTTGTGATGTTGTTTTCGTTTTTTTGGTGGTAGAGGACTGGGTTTTGAATTTGTTAGCGGCTAAGGTAACTAAATTGTGTACTTCGATGTCTCTATCTATGGAGGAATCTTTGGAGCCAATAGGGTCAGATTTGATCTGCCATTTGTATACCTTGGAGTCCTGGTAGTCTTTGGTATCCCTGTGGTACTTTTTTAATTTTTTGTTTTTTATATTCCCATCATATTTGGTCAGGTGACTTTGGAGGGTTTGAGCCCTCTCCAAGTACTCTTTGGATCCCATAAAGGGTCCCATAGATGTTTTGAGATCAGTGATATGGGCTTCTGTGATAACATTTTTAGCCTTACGTCTCCTGATCATTAATTGTAAGAGTTTTTGCTCGCAAGCATTAAAAAATTGGAACCATTCATCTGCTAGTGTGAGATCTTCCAAACCATCATTGGGGTAAACATCCCACCTCAGCCTCCTAGGTGTCTGGTTTTTGAGAATATACATCTCAAAGGATGCTATATCCCACCATGCCCTGATCTGCTTTTCCATGTTGAACTGGAGCTGTTTAAAGCTCCTGTCCAGGTCCACATTGGGGCTGGGTTGTTGTTGGAATATTTCCTCTATGTTGGTTTGGCGACTCTGCATAAAATTAAAAACATCCATGGCTGCGTAGAAAGGAAGCCACCCAGTGGCTCAATAGTGTACAGGAAAAATAAATCTCGCGCCAAATGAATTACACTAAATTATATACTTGATAAATCAAGTGACTAACTGAGTGAAGCTGCTCCCAAATAAAATCAGGTGACTAACTTGCATATATTGTGTAGTGAAGTGAGGGGCGCTATATCAAAATAGTGGATGCGTGTCACAATGTGCGTTTGAGTAGTACACAGTGTAACTGTGTGCCCAAATCTATGTGAAAAACCAAACAGATTATAGTCTAAACTCTATAAGTACAATAGTGCCAAATGCCGTGGAAAAAATAAAAAAAAAAATAAAAAAAAAAAAATTAAAAGAATGTCCAGCAAATAAATAGTTAAGTGCAAAATGGATCCAGTGTTGTATCAAGTCCAGGTGCAAAATGCAAATAATCCAATCCCAAATCGCAGGGAAAAGTGCAAATGCTAAAGTGCTTGTGAATCTTCAAAATAGCCAAAGTGCGAGAAAGAAGTGATCCGCCTTCACCTATAGGTCACCAGAATAATAATGGATGGCTCCTTACCACACGGTGTTGACCAGATTACTTAAAATATGGTCAATCAGGCTTGTTTTTAAATGAGGATCAGCAGGGTCTCATTGGATTCCAATGTCAGCGATTGCAGCAAATGGTGTACCAAGAAACAGTCCTGTCACAGGGTCTAAAATTCGCCCCCAACAAATGCCTGGATAAATTTGAGGCCTTCATAGATGTGGAAAAATTCGTGAGAAAATTAAACATTAAAAAACATTTTTCAAAACAAACCACATATGAACCCCAAACAGAAAATACAGGATTCCAACACAGCGGGTTAAGAAACAGTTCGGTATTCAATCCACAAAAAGGGACTCACCATCATGTGGAAGTCTTCAAAAGTATGGTGCAAGGGAAAATCCAAGATTTGGAAATTAAACGCACCACTCATAGTAACAAATTGGTGATGGAGGGAATTAAAGCATTGGAACAGAATAAAAACATAGTAGTACGCCCAGCAGACAAAGGCGGAGGGGTAGTCATACTCAAGAGGGCGGACTATTATGGAGAGATCGACCGTCTTCTGAGTGCTACTGACACCTATTTACCACTCTCGGGAGATCCGCTGGGTAAACTTAAATTAGAACTTTCACTATGGGTGGAAGATGGGAAGGTGCAATCCATCCTAACGGAAAAAGAAGCACACTATCTAGTGCCCAAAGTACCTCGCACACCTGTCCTTTACATTGTGCCTAAGATACACAAAAACAAGACCCATCCACCAGGAAGACCCATCATCAGTGGGATAGGATCACTCTATTCCAGAGTGGGAGAATATTTGGATTTCTTTCTCCAACCCCTAGTTGTACAGGGGAAAGCCTATCTCAAGGATAGCAAAGAACTCATAAAATCGTTAGCATCCATCACAGTTTCAGAGGAAACGTGGTTGGTAACTGTAGACGTAGAGTCGCTTTACACCAACATCCGGCAAGCAGACGCAATTCTGGCAGTAAAGGAGGCCTTGGAAGAAAAATCTTCATTACCCCAGGCCCAAATTGGATATTTGGTGAAGGGTCTTAAAATAGCTATGGGAAACAACTACTTCTGGGCCCAGGGAGACTTCTACAAGCAAATCAAAGGAGTCGCAATGGGCGCCAGGTATGCCCCCAGTGTAGCTAATCTGGTACTTAACAGATGGGAGGAAGAGACCATTTTTAAGGACAATGTCACATCGCTTATATATTACCGAAGGTATATAGACGATATTTTACTATTCTGGGAAGGTCCCCAAGCATCATTGGAACAATTTTTATCCAAAATGAATACCAACAACTACGGTCTCAGTTTCACAGCAGAGTCCAGTAAGACTTCCAGACATTTTTTGGACCTTACGCTAACGAAAAAGGGCAGCCGGGTCCTCACAAAAACATATTTTAAACCAACGGACCGCAACGGATTCGTGCCTATTTCAAGTTGCCATCACCCAAAATGGCTGGGTGCAATACCAAAAGGGCAATACATGAGGATCCGTCGAAACTGCGATGATGTTGCGGATTTTGAACTACAAGCCGCAATATTAACTGAGAAGTTTATAGAAAAAGGTTATACCCAAAATGCATTGTGGAAAACGCAGCAAGAAGTCTTGGCAATGGATAGGGAGTCCCTCTTGGAAACTAGAGTGAGACCCCCCAGAAAAGTAGATGTACCTTTTATATCAGGTTACCACAGGCAATATAGAAGTGTGGAGAAAATTGTCAAAGAGTTTTGGCCTATACTTTTAAAAGACATGGATTTGGTCAAAATCCTGCCGAAACATCCCACCTTTATCTATAAGAAAGCACCAGGCCTGAGAAATATGGTAGCCACCAATGTCCCAGATCCTCCAGAAAAGCCATACACTTTCCTGGACGGATCCAGCTTCCACTACTGCACCCGCTGCAGATCCTGTAAGAAAACAAAAAGGCAAGGAAAAAAGATCAGTAAGTTCACGTCCAGTGTAACTGGACAAGAATTCACTATCAAACCATTGATAACATGCCATTCCAAATTTGTAACGTACGTCCTAGAATGTCCGTGCACTCTGCAATACGTGGGCCGGACTACCCGCGAACTTAAAGTCAGAATAAACGAACACGTGGCCAATATAATTAAAGGGTACCCAGAACACAGCGTGTCTAAGCATTTTGACTTGTACCACAACAGGGACCCGAGTCTGTTAAAATTCTATGGAATTGATAGGATTACCAAACATTGGCGTGGTACTGACCTTACTAAGGCAGTATCTCAGAACGAGACTCAATGGATACATCGTCTAAGGACTATGCGACCACTAGGGCTCAATATAGAGCTCGACCTTAATTGTTTTTTAACTGATGCGTGAACGGCAGACCTATGGGGTGAGCAAACAAACAGTTTAGTGCATCATTCCATACACACACCCAGAGGATTTTGGGAGATCCCCACTCCAAGGGGCTGGGCAGTTTGCACATCACCCATCGGCCAACCCATCTTGAATTGGGCTCACACAAAACAAAAGGGTAGAGGAAAAACATACATTCCTTGCACCACCCGAGCCTTGGAGTGTAGAATTTTGATTGTTTTACAACTAAAGTTACATACACACTCCTTGTACTACTCGAGTTGGATTGTATAATTTTTATTATTTTTTATTATTTTATAACCTATTTTAACTAATTTACAGGCTACGCAAATGGCACACATATTAAATAATAATATAACTGGGAGAACTAAAAACGCACTGCATCTAGATGGATTTAGAATACTGGTGCTATTTTGCACAATACCACATAACCCCTCTAGATGGCGCACAGAACACTATGGACCCATTGCATAGCATATTAAAAATGCCAGAGTTTTAAACAAATTCAACATGTCCAAATAAGAATTCAAAGATACATTTCAGGTATTTTAAGCAGCGAGCAGATACATGTATGTATTGATTTATGATTGGAGACAGTTTGCACAGCCATAATGTGTTTAATATGTGAGCTTTGGTAACTGGGACAGAGGCTGTCACATGATCCGATTGCCCCTCCCACAGGCTGATAAACAGACCTATATAATAGATGTCTGTTGCGTGTGCTGGATACGCTTCCTGAAGACGGTTTAACTGAAACGTGACGTCGAGGCGGTATCCGAGCGCGCACGCATAGCCACGCACTTCTGGTCTCACTGGTTGATGGACAACTAGCGGTGGAACGCACGCTAGTGGACCAGGACGCGGCCATCTCTTATCTTGTCTTACTATCCCCACCACCTACAGCCTCAGTGCCGGGAACGGGCACCAGCAACAGTAAGAGGCCATTTGGCATTGTAATTTTAACTTTTGTATATTAAATGGTTTTACACTATGGTGGTATCTCTTCTCCTTTCTTGGTACACCATTTGCTGCAATCGCTGACATTGGAATCCAATGAGACCCTGCTGATCCTCATTTAAAAACAAGCCTGATTGACCATATTTTAAGTAATCTGGTCAACACCGTGTGGTAAGGAGCCATCCATTATTATTCTGGTGACCTATAGGTGAAGGCGGATCACTTCTTTCTCGCACTTTGGCTATTTTGAAGATTCACAAGCACTTTAGCATTTGCACTTTTCCCTGCGATTTGGGATTGGATTATTTGCATTTTGCACCTGGACTTGATACAACACTGGATCCATTTTGCACTTAACTATTTATTTGCTGGACATTCTTTTAATTTAATTTTTTTTTTTTTTTTTTTTTTCACGGCATTTGGCACTATTGTACTTATAGAGTTTAGACTATAATCTGTTTGGTTTTTCACATAGATTTGGGCACACAGTTACACTGTGTACTACTCAAACGCACATTGTGACACGCATCCACTATTTTGATATAGCGCCCCTCACTTCACTACACAACGATCATTAAAACTGCCTTGCACGATCGTGAAAAAAGAAATGCTGTAGCAAAGCTCGGTGACGTACAACACGTACAACGGCACTATAAAGGGGAAGTTCCATTCGGATGGCGCCACCCTTTGGGCTGCTTTATCTGATTTCGTATTAGTAAAAGACGATTTGAGCTTTTCTGTCTGTTACAGCGTGATGAATGTGCTTACTCCATTATGAACGGTAGTTTTACCAGAACGAGCGCTCCTATCTCATAACTTGCTTCTGAGCATGCGCGGTTATTTCACGTCGTTAAAGCCCACACACGACCATTTTTTACAACCTTAAAAACGACAACGTTAAAAACGTTGTGAAAAAATAGAGCATGTTCGAAATTTTAATGCCCATTTTTTGAAAAATGCTCTGAAGCCCACACACAATCGTTTTTTTAATGACATTTAAAATAAAAGTTATTTTTTAGAACCCGAAAAAACGGTTGTGTGTACGCGACATAACAGTCGGCTGCCCACTGTAAACATGCCGCGACCCGAAGACCGGAGAAGAAACGATTCAGATGATCACGTCGATTGACCTTCCGTGTCCTTGTATTAAAAGTTAGCAGCTACAGTATTTGTAGCTGCCGACTTTAGTTTTTTTTTCAAATAGGGCGAATAACCGATTTAAAGCCTACTGCCGATCAAGTTACTTTACACCAGGGGTACCCAACCATTTGAAGAGCGAGGGCCACTTAAGCAACTTGGTAACCAGTCGAGGGCCACAATGAGCGGAGTGGGAGAATGACAGGTCATGGCTACTCTATAGGCCCTCCGATCCGCCCTGATGGAAGGTGGAAGGAAAAAAAATTCTATGCTGTTTTTCGGATTGGAGGTAGGCAGGCGTAAACAGACATCTGTCGCTCTATAGAAGTGAATGGAGGGTCCCATTTGGTCAGGCTGATCGTGTGAAAAGGGCCTAAGGCTGCTTTCACATTGATGCGCTGTGGTTTACCCACACCGCGGGTGCAGCGTAGTGCACCTGTGTCTATCGTGTGGGTTAGCTGAACTTTGCCATAGACTCCACCTGTGGCAAAAGCTGACGCTGTAGAGGAAGCATCGGTTTATGGGGCTCTGCTCCGCAGCCGCTTTCTTCCTCTACCACCAGCTTTATTCACAACACTGATGCTTTGGTATGGCGGGTCGCAACCTGCGATCTGGGCTTGCCAACCCACCATTCCAGAGCAGGAGGTTGCGGGCCACATCAGAGGGCTCTGCGGGCCACATGTAGCCCCCGGGCCACTGGTTGGCCACCCCTGCTGTACACTCACTTGCAGGGTAATAATAAGGTGGTTGAAGGGAGGTTTGTCAGTTAGGCTTTAGAGAGACTCTGTTACTTGGCAAGGCCAAGGTGATAGGTTTTAAAAATGTAGCACCCTGATGTTTAGGCAGGGTTGCTATTAAATTTAGTTGCCAGGCGATAGTTGTCTTGGCCGATTGTTAGAAGATCAATTGATTTCTCCCTAATTCTAGAATTGCTGCACTCTCTCTTCTGTCACTAGGTGGCATGGTAGCTGGTGACATTGGATAAGACAATGGCATAGCAAGGACAGCTTATGAATGAATGGGGTACCTCAAGTCAAGGTTTCTTTAAGTCCCTTGGTGTTCCGGGAGAGCCTATTTATTTGGGTGGAGTCAGGTGATCGGGGTTCTGTGCCACCTGGACAGTTGTCTGGGTGGACGTGTGTTATGCTGCCGCGGGCTGCTAGGCCGGAAGCCTGGTGCCTATCCTGGGAGCATCTGGCTTCTAGGCTGTCTGAGGCCTATCCAGAAGCAGAAGAGCAGCGTAGAGTTGGGACTGCTGGCCTGCAGTCCAACCAGAAGTAGCTGTTCAGCCGGATAGGGCACCAGCTGTGGTCAGAGGTAGAAGGGGAATCTGTCGCCACCAAGGGTGTTGTAGAGTGGGAGCATTATCATTCTATCTCTGGAGTTAATCCCCTTTTTAATGCATGCTAACATTCTGTTGGCTTTGCTTGCAGCAGCAGCTGAGGCTGTCATCTACTAGGACCTCCAGGTCCTTTTCCATCCTAGATTCCCCCCAGAGGTTCTCCCCCTATCAAGTAAATTGCCTTCACATTTTTGGCACCCAAATGCATTATTTTAAATTTTTCAACATTACACTTGATTTGCCATGTAGTTGTCCACCCCATTAAATTGTTTAGATCTTCTTGCAAGGTTTCCACATCCTGTGTAGAAGTTATTGCCCTGCTTAGCTTAGTATTGTCCGCAAATACTGACATTGAGCTGTTTATCCCATCCTCTAAATCGATTATGAACATTTTTTATAGGATTGGTCCCAGGATAGAACCCTGGGGGACCCCACTTTCCACACCAGATTATTCAGAGTACTCCCCATTTATCACCACCCTCTGGACTCGCCCCCAATGTACTGCATATAGAAAGAAACTTTACCCTCCCTTTAATTATGAATGCATTGTATGTCTAGATCCACTCTCACATATATCTGGATGTGGAATAGGAACATATGAGTTGAAGATACACATTTCTGCTCTTCACAAGTTGGTCTCTGGAGAAACATTCATATGGGACATCCCCAGTGCTGATGAGTTAACAATGTTTGTTATGATGGTGTTGTGCCAGAATACTCCTCATCCCAGCCAAGGTTCTGTGTCTTAATGTATTTCAGACCCGGAGAGCAAAAAATTCAGTTACAATGTCAAATTAAGCACGTCCATAGAAGAATTCTTTGTGTTTTAACTTTGATAATGACTCGGTAAAGTGGTATAATAGCAAGCAATAAAAGCATATTGAATCTTGGCCAGACAATAAAGAAACAAGAGATTATAGTGTAGTTTAGTACAACTGGCTACTATTTCTAAGCAGCTGCTTGACTGTGTATAATAATAGTTGAGGCTGCCGTGTCAATGAAGATTTATTTTATTGTAAAATCACAGAGTCGACTTTGTTCCTGAGCAGGATAGTGAACATCTCTCCACAGCCTCTAGCACCGGTATGAAACTTCACATGTGGTTTCCATTTTATGCATGGAAAAGTTATTGTCATAGCAACAGAAATTTTATGATGAAGAAAATAATGAAGGCATATTTATGAAAGGGAGATTATAATTTAGTTTTCATTTTAGTACAATTGATCATTGTTTTTGCATAAATTGTAATGACTGACAATGGCAAGGAGGGGTGATGTCTAAGAGGTTGATTCATTACCAATAGAGGAAAGCATAGGGGCACAGAATTAGAGTTGTAGCTGTTTGCAACCAATCAGCATTCACCTTCAATCTGATGTAAAATTGTGTCTCTAATTGGTTGCTGTGGGAAATAACTGCAAGGGTTCTGGTGTTTCTCACAGGTGACAAAAGTGTTTAGGGACACTGACACCCACAGCCTTGGACATGGATTTTCAGTGGTTCCACTGCACTAACTTATCAACATGAACTCTGATGAAGGTAGTGCCCAACCCCCCAAAATGTGTTGGCTACATTGTTGGCTGTATATAGAACCATACTTTCATGTGCATGATTCTCAACTCAATACACACAAGCCATCAGTTTAAAGACCAATCACTTTGTCTTGAACGTCTATAAGTTAGGCCATCTAAGACCCACACATGGTCCCTGAAAAACTTCCACTAGAGATTCCCCAAACTTGGAACTCTGGCACTACTACTTAAACCAACTATGAAATATACTGCCACAAAGGACATGATTACTGTCTGTATCTTACTACCCAGTAAGAAGCATTTAAGCAGTCCCAATTACGTCTAAATCACCCACCTCTCCTGCTTCAACACTGGGCTAACTCTTTCTGCAGCATGGGCATGCCATAAACTCTTCATTTACCATCCTCCTGGTCACCATTTGAAACAGTCCTTTGATGGCTGGGGACATTCTTTGTGCAAGGCCTTGCATCTTCTCTTTTGGTTACAGTATAGGGCTCGGATAGTTCACCGAACACTTGAGGCCCATGTTTGAGCCACTATAGTTCTCCTTTAGGATCCTGTGTCTCACTGTATGTCTCTTACATGAGATGATTGAAGAAGTAGTTTGTACGGTAGGCTGTAGCCACAGGGTGGTACCATGGGTACAATAGAGGTAATCAGTGCCACGCCCTGAAAGTTGTTAATATGTTTAGGATATGGACTTTTTAAGCACATAAAACCCAACACATTGGCCCAGATTCTCGTATCTGGGCGTAAAACTGTGCGGGCGTAACGTATCTGGTTTACGTTACGCCGCCGCAAGTTTTGCAGGCAAGTGCTTTATTCACAAAGAACTTGCCTGTAAAGTTGCGGCGGCGTAGCGTAAATCACCCGGCGCAAGCCCGCCTAATTCAAATGAGCCGGGTAGGGGGCGTGGAGCATTTAAATTAGGCGCGTTCCCGCGCCGAACGTACTGCGCATGCACCGTCCGGAAAATATCCCAGGGTGCATTGCTCCAAATAGCGTCGCAAGGACGTCAGTGAACGTAAATGGCGTCCAGCCCCATTCCCGGACGATTTACGCAAACAACGTAAATTTAAAAATTTTGATGCGGGAACGACGGCCATACCTAACATTGGTTGCCCCTCATATAGCAGGGGCAAATTTACGCGGCACAAATCTAATGTAAACGTCGTAACTTCACTGCGTCAACCGCGCGTACGTTCGGGAATTTCGCGTATTTTGCTAATTTGCATACTCGACGGGGAAAACGACGGAGAAGACACCTAGCAGCAAAAAAAATTTGCATTTAACCACTTAAGGACCACCCCATGTACATATACGTCCACAATATGGCACGTACAGGCACATGGGCGTATAGGTACGTCCTCGCCTATTAGCGGGTGGGGGGTCCGATCGGGACCCCCCCCGCTACATGCGGAGGTCGGGTCCGCTCGGGGTGCGATCCGGGACCACGGCGCGGCTATTTGTTTATAGCCGCTCCGTCGCGATCGCTCCCCGGAGCTGAAGAACGAGGAGAGCCGTGTGTAAACACGGCTTCCCCGTCCTTCACTATGGCGGCGCATCGATCGCGTCATTCCCTTTATAGGGAAGACACGATCGATGACGTCATTCCTACAGCCACACCCCCAAACAGTTGTAAACACATACTAGGTGCACCCTAACTCCTACAGCACCCCCTGTGGTTAACTCCCAAACTGCAACTGTCATTTTCACAATAAACAATGCAATTTAAATGCATTTTTTGCTGTGAAAATGACAATGGTCCCAAAAATGTGTCAAAATTGTCCGAAGTGTCCGCCATAATGTCGCAGTCACGAAAAAAATTGCTGATCGCCGCCATTAGTAGTAAAAAAATAAATAAAAATAAAAATGCAATAAAACTATCCCCTATTTTGTAAACACTATAAATTTTGCGCAAACCAATCGATAAACGCTTATTGCGATTTTTTTTACTAAAAATAGGTAGAAGAATACGTATCGGCCTAAACTGAGGAAAAAAAATGTTTTTATATATGTTTTTGGGGGATATTTATTACAGCAAAAAGTAAAAAATATTGCTTTTTTTTCAAAATTGTCGCTCTATTTTTGTTTATAGCGCAAAAACTAAAAACCGCAGATGTGATCAAATACCACCAAAAGAAAGCTCTATTTGTGGGGAAAAAAGGACGCCAATTTTGTTTGGGAGCCACGTCGCACGACCGCGCAATTGTCTGTTAAAGCGACGCAGTCCCGAACTGTAAAAACACCTTGGGTCTTTAGGCTGCATATTGGTCCGGGGCTTAAGTGGTTAAGATCCGACAGCGTAAGAGCCTTACGCCTGTCGGATCTAATGGATATCTATGCGTAACTGATTCTAGGAATCAGTCGCATAGATACGACGGCCCAGATTAGGACTTACGACGGCGTACATTGCGTTGCGCCGTCGTAAGCCCTTTGAGAATCTGGGCCCTTGTTTTTAATTTACGTTTTTTTTTACAATTACCATAATAGGAATGCTATGTTATGGTAATTGTAAAGCCGTGTACACACGATCGGTTTGTCCGCTGAAAACAGACCGATGGACTGTTTTCATCGGACAAACCGATCGTGTGTGGGCCTCATCTGTTTTATTTCCATTTCCTATGGATAAAAAAACAATAGAAAAATCTGATCGTCTGTATGGAACTCCATCGGTCAAAAATCCACGCATGCTCAGAATGAAGTCGACGCATGCTTGGAAGCATTGAATTTATTTATTTTTGTCTCGTCGTAGTGTTGTACATCACCACGTTTTGTCACAATCTAGGCAAGATTGATGAAAGTCAGCTTCATCGGATATCCGACGAAAAAATCCATCGGATTAGATTCCATCAGATAACCGATCGTGTGTACAGGGCTTTATAAAGATTATGTGAATGTAATACAATGTGTTGGAGTTTATGTTCCTCGAAATAGTCCATATCATGCACCTGTTCATCATCACTATGGCCTAACTGTAAGCTGTCCCAACTAATATTTTCACAGATAACAGTCATCCACTTGAAACACCATACTTCAGCCATAGGCCTGGTCCAAATTAATTTTATTAAAGAGTTTTAGGTATTTCTTAATAAACAGTCTTTGTATAAGCAATCTCCATCCAATAACATATGACAGGTCCTCTTTAAGTCAGCAGTGTACATTTGCCTTCCCCTGGGAACAGGTAATCTACCTTAGCATTGCAGTAAATTAACCCTTCTTTACGAGCGCTCCCACAATTCTTTTTCTGCTGTCACTGGGAAAGCAATTGAAGTGTTCTCTTCAATGTGGTCATGGACAGCAATAAAAACTCAACAACAGATTTACTTCTTTCAAGTATATTTATTGCAAAAATTATAAGTTTTGGCTGTACTTTAATGCAAGACTAAAGTGGCCAAAAATGCCAGCATGTAGAGTTTTTGGTGGAATACGCTTTGTATGGAAACAAAATACTTTACCTGACTCCTATCAAATTTTCACGTGTACATCTGTAAGATACCGGGATGATGTAGCTTCAGTGCATATACTCAAGAGTTGCATCATCAGTGGTCACCCAGTGGCTGAGAAGCTAGGCCAAAACTTGGAGGTAAATCTACTAACGGCCTTCCCTTCTTCAGTTACCCATTTGTACCACCTTTAATCTTGGTGAAGGGCAAGTCAGTGTGTTCCCTGGTTTTGACTTTTAAGCCCACTACATGTGTGTATTACAATATTATGTCAAACGTTGGGCCTTACCGTTCCAAGAGATATACAGAAAGAAATGCTTGTGGTCAAAAGACTTTTTCTATTATGCTTTGGGTAGATATCTGGGGCAATGCCAACTGTCTAAAAGATGCGTTGGTTAAAATGATTTGAAATGTGTTTTTTCATCTTTCTCCCAAAGAAAAAACACTTAGGCCGCGTACACGGTCGAACATGTCCGCTAAAACTGGTCCGCGGACATGTCCGACTGTGTGTACGGCCTAGCGGACAGGTTTCCAGCGAACAAAAGTTTCTTAGCAAGCTAAGAAACTTGTCCGCTGGAAACATGTCCGTCGGACATGTCCGATGGTTAGTACACCTAATCGGACATGTCCGCTGGTTATGACGTGTAACCAGCGTCCCGAAATCCCGCGCATGCGTCGAATTGATTCGACGCATGCGTCGAAGCACTGTACTTCCGTGTTTGAGAACGTCGCTGTCTTCTACGTCACCACGTTCTCTGTCCGTGGGGATTTTGGTGTGATGGTGTGTACACACATCAGACCAAAAGCTCCCAGGAGACATGTCCGATGAAAACGGTCCGCGGACCGTTTTCATCGGACATGTCTCCTCGTGTGTATGGGGCCTTATACAAGGTTATGATAGACTGCAAAGCAAAAATGTAAAGTATAGGGTACAAATCCAACAGAGAAACAGAAGAGTCTGGGACTATGTGGGAAAAAGGCTCTGCAATCAGACCAGAGTGGACAGTTAGCGTAGAGTAAATAAGGAAAGGAGTCATTTATCATAACAAAAACTCTAATTTCGCCTATTCAACTGCTTAGATGGAATTTGCTATATTTATTTATTTTTTATAAGTGTTTTTTTGGACAGCTAATTTTTTTCATGTAGTGTTCCTTATATTAGTCATTGTATTTCCCTTTATTTGTGCATTTTAAAATTGTTTGCTGTTGCTATTTTACTTTCTTCACCTTCTATTCATTATTGTGAAAAGAAAGTAAAATAATGAGGCTAATGAAGGGTAACATTTGACTCAAGAAGAAGGTGCTTCCATAACAATTGGAGCCAAATGAAGAGAAAAAAAGGGGGAAAAGGATATCGTATTGTACAGGCCAGAGAGAGAGAGAGGAGCATAAATTCAATTGGTAATAAAATCCATATTTTATTTAAATATCAAATATTTAAAAAAATATTGATGCCAACGCATCCATCTTCTTCTTAGAAACACAAAAATTACACACAGCAGTTTCCTGCATGTGGTTTTATAGCAAGAGAATGAGCCCTAGTGTATTGGGTCCTCACGTTCCAACACGTTTCACCAATTTTGCTTCATTAGGGCTTATAAAGACCACACAGTACTCATCTTGGATAGCAAACCCCACCCGCACAGAATCTCCCTGGGCGGGCGCTAGAGCAATAAGAGGATTTCAACCGCAAAGGTTTCGCCTGTGCGACAACTCTCCCAGGACTCAATCTAATCAACCGGGATCCAAAACAGTCCCATCAAGTCAATAGTGAGCAACATAAGAGGAAGAGTATTGTGCAAGAAGTGGTATATTCAAAGTGCACACTATACCTTTAAATCTGTATGTATCCCCACATGTGTAGCGGGTTAGAGAGATGGCCTCATATTGATGGTAAAATTATCCTGTTTTTTCAAATGGGGATCCCAAGATACTTCCGAGATCCCTCAAGGCAGTGATAATGACCACTTAGGTCAGCATGCAAGCCAGCAGATGATGGATAAGGTAGAATTGCATCTGTGCATACTCACCATCCTCGCTGGTTGAATGAACTATTGGAGCTATTGAAAGTCCATTGTTCCCTTAGAAACCAGCATAAACCACCTTTATTTAACTTTCCTACTTGACTCCAATGCATTTCATCAAATAGAAAAATGTTACTAAAATCTCCAGTTTTTCGCCAAAATAATGTCCAGCTCACTGATTAATTTTACATGTTACATGGAGTTACTCTTTAATGAAACTTTGCAGTGGTTAACGAACGTTTTGCAGTATGCGCACTGTATTTTTAAAAAAACGTGACTCGGTTAGCGAGTGTTGTCTCGCAAAACAAGCATGATTCAGGCCAGAGCGGTGTGCAGTACCACTTTTGGCCTGAGGTGGGGGGCGCCGGAGCCGAGCAGAGCCGAACGCTGCTGTTTTTTGCCGATCTGCGTGGTTTGGAAATGCACGGGAAGGCCGGAGGACAGCACGGCTTACCTTGGCAAATCTCGGGTAGGAAGTCTTTCCGAGGTTTGCCGAGGTCAGCCGAAGTGTCCTCGGGCCTTTTCGGACGTTTCCAAAGCTCTACGGCGCCCCCCGCCTCTGGCAGCATGCGGTATTGCATCCCATTGAAGTCAATGCAGAACTAATTTTTCAGTTTTTTACTTGTTAAAATTTTTTGAAATATCCAATAAATTTTGTTCCACTTCATGATTTTGTCCCACTTGTTGATTCTTCAAAAAAAAAATACAGTTTTATATCTTTATGTTTGAAGCCTGAAATGTGGCAAAAGGTCGCAAAGTTCAAGGGGGCCGAATACTTTCGCAAGGCACTGTATATATATATATATATATATATATATATATTCATTCTTTCTTTATTATAGTCAGAGATAGAAAGTTTGCAAAAACAGATGTGAAATATCAGTTTAAACACCTTTAAAACATAAAATTGACCTCCTGGTCATTATAGTTTCTCCTCAAAATAATGACTAATAATATTAATAATTCAGTGGATAAGACAGATAACTATCACAGATTTCTAGCTTGTTTTATACGTTAGCCAATTTCTTTTGCACACCCGGGGGATAGTGATGATGAGTCCTCTTTGTCTGTCCTGGAGTATCATCCGAACACACAATGATACCTCATCTTATGAGCCCAGCAGGCAGGCCCATTGCTTGCTTCATACAGTATCATAAGAAATGATTTAAACACATGTTCTGCCTTTGTATTCTGTGGAATTATTCACTCTGCTTCTCTCACACTGAAAACACTGTAAGAAATGTGTCCTCTGGGAGGCTGAAAACCCAGTGAATCAGACTCTATAACAAAAGACATAAATATTCTTCAAAATTGTTTTGTAAGGCTACAAATTTGGGAAGAAGTTTTGTGCGCTGGAAATCACTAAACACCCAATAAAGTTTGAATCTTCTGGTGTGAAACAGCGAATCAGCTGCACCGCTTCAAGCACTTTACCCGGAGCAAAATAGTGATAAATATATATGTGTAATATATGGTGAGAATCTCATTGTATTAAACACGAAAGACAAAATATGGTTTAGTATTACGGCGGAGCTGCTGTGCTTATCCCATACAAAAGTGGACTTTTGAGACACATAAAAGTTAAAGTATAACTAAAGTTAAAATGTTGTTTATAGTTTTGGATAGAGTGGAAATAAATTAGAACACCTGTCAGGCTTGTATTGCTATCTGTGCCTCTGTTAGGGAGATTCGCCCTCTCTATTTCTCCAATTTACCATTATCAATGAAAGTAAAAGAGAATCTAATATTTTGGGTTGTCCCCAGAAAAGTAATATATGGGAAATCTTCCAATGGGGACACTAGTTCTGGAGACCTGAAGGTCCCCAAGAGATTCCCTTAATTTTCAGGGATTTTAAGAAAAGGAAAATGTACCCCTAGGGGCTTTGAGTTGCAGCAAGGATTAAATTAAATAGGACATGTGAAAAATATATATGATTTATTTAATGAAAAAGTGTACATGTATCTGCATCAGTCCTGCTTCATCAGTACTGCTTCATCAGTGCAGCCTCATCAGTGCCGATCAGTGCAGCCTATCATGCCGCTTCATCAGTGCCCATCAGTGCCCATTAGTGCAGCCTATCAATGCCGCCTCATTAGTGCCCATAAGTGCATCCTATCAGTGTCCATCTGTGCAGCCTATCAATGCTATCCCATCAGTGCCCATCAGAGCGGCCTCATTAGTGCTGCCTATCACTGCCCATCAGAGCCGCCTCATTAGTGCTGCCTATCAGTGCCCATCAATTCCACCTTATCAGCGCCTATCAGTGCTGCCTATCAATGCCACCTTATCAGTACCCCTCAGTGCTGCCTATCAATGCCACCTCATCAGTGCTGCCTATCAGTGCCCCTCAGTGCAGCCTATCAGTGCTGCCTATCAGTGCTCATCATGCAGCCTATCAATGCCTTCTCATTAGTGTCCACCAGTGCATTATTTGCAAACTTTTATAGCAGAAACACTCAAATCCTGCCCATAATTTCTTGTAGTACATCATCTAGGAAGGAGGAACACTGTGCTCTGTTCTCTTCCCAATGTACTGCCGCTCAGTGTTGCCAACCTACCAGATTGAAATTTACTGGCACGACACCCAAAATTTACTGGCGCAGCCACGTTTTTACTGGCATTTCACAAAAGTTACTAAATTACATTTTAGGTGCAAATTTCAGTATTTAGGCTACAAACAAGTACGCTAGGCAAATAGCAATGTGATTTAAGGTAGATATTAAGGTAAAATAACATATTTTTGTTATTTTCGATATAATAAGGGCAAATTATTTTGTCACATCACCCCCTGCCTCCACCCCCCTCTGCCACCAACACCCCTTGCCTTCACCCCCCCCCCCCCTCTGCGGTGCCACAATCTCCCCCTGCCTCCAATCTCCCTCTGCCTCCAATCTCCTCGCCTCAAATCTCCCCCTGTCTCCAATCACCCCCTGCCTCCATCGTCCCCTGCCTCCATCCCCATCTGCGGTGCCACCAACAACCCCTGTGTCCATCCCCAGTCTCTGCGATGCCACCATCCCCCTGTGCGGTGCCACCATCACCCCCTGCCTCCAATCACCCCCTGCCTCCAATCACCCCCTGCCACTAACACCCCCTGCCTCCAATCTCCTCCTGCCTCCAATCTCCCCCAGGCCCCCTGCCTCCAATCACCCCCTGTCTCCATCGTCCCCTGCCTCCATCTCTGGACTGATGATATCAGTGAAAGGTAACAAGATCAGTCAGAGGCAGAGGCGGCTCTAGGCTTTGTGAGGCCTTAGGCACAATTTAGACATGAGGCCCCACTCACGCCCATAATGGATAAAAAAAATTCAAGCTAGTAGAAAGATGTATGGATCTAGCACACAGGCGATCAGCATCACTTCCAGGGCACCCATCAGACATATGGGAGGGAGATAGAGAAAGAGGGGGAGAGGGGGAGGGAGAGAGAGAGAGAGAGAGAGGAAGAAGGGGAGGGAGAGAGAGGGGGGAAGAGAGAGAGAGAGGGGAGAGGGGGAGAGAGATGGGGGGAGAGGGAGAGAGAGGGGGAAAGGGGGAGGGAGGGAGAGAGAGGGGGAGGGAGAGAGAGAGAGGAAGAGAGAGAGAGGGGGAAGAGAGAGGGGGAGAGGGAGAGAGAGGGGGAGAGGGGGGAGAGGGGGGGGGGAGGGAGAGAGAATTTGCAAGTTGGTAACAAAAATGGTTAGATTTACATCTCATGTCAATGCTTCAGCAGCTATGAAGCAAAGATACATTTGACATAATACAAGTCATCTAAGCAAGAATAAAGGGATGTCATTAACTACTTCTGCTGGAAGATTGTCAAAGTATTCCTAATGAAGCCCTGTTATAAATTATCAAGTCATAAACAGTCTGCAGAAGAGCTCAAGAACACACATCTGCAAATCTGGGCTTTTTGTTGCCTAAAATGAAACTCACAGAGCAAAACTCTATTGTTTTTACATAATTCCTGCTATAGTTGAATTACATTTGTAAAAAGTGATCACATTAACATATAAGAAGATATTAATCAGTTAGACACAATCATGTCTATATTACAAGGTCTAGAAGGCTTATAGGATGCATTAGAGATGAGACAGCTCCTGTTGATCTTAATGAGTCCAGTGAGGAGGGAGAGAGAGAGCAGCATCACTTCTCTCGGGTACTGTGCTGGATTGAGATTGGGACTTGATCCAGCATGGCTCAGGTAACTATAAAAGATTTTTTCACCTTAAAGGAGTTCTCTGAGCTAAAACTTTTAACCCCCGCTGTGCCCGGGCTGTAAAACTATACAAAATAAACCTTCACTTACCTGCCTACGATCCCCCGTTGTTCCGATATCGCCGTCCCGTTCTCCGGTCCCGGTCTCTTCCACTTCCTGGGGGTCGGTGACTCACAGTGCGCTCAGCCTATCAGCGGCCGCAGCAATGTCCCGTTGCGGCCGCTGATAGGCTGAGCGCACTGTGAGTCACCTACCCCCAGGAAGTGGAAGAGACCGGGACTGGAGAACGGGACGGCGATATCGGAACAACGGGGGATCGTAGGCAGGTAAGTGAAAGTTTATTTTGTATAGTTTTACAGCCCGGGCACAGCGGGGGTTAAAAGTTTTAGCTCAGAGAACTCCTTTAAAGCGGGAGTTCACCCATTTCTAACATTTTTTTTTTCTCCCCATAGATTCCTGCTCGTTCGGTCTAGGGGAATCGGCTATTTGTATTAAAATATGAGCAGTACTTACCCGTTTTCGAGCTGCATCTTCTTCCGTCGCTTCCGGGTATGGGTCTTCGGGAGCGGGCGTTCCTTCTTGATTGACAGGCTTCCGACGGTCGCATCCATCGCGTCACTCGTAGCCGAAAGAAGCCGAACGTCGGTGCGGCTGTATACTGCGCCTGCGCACCGACGTTCGGCTTCTTTCGGAAAATCGTGACGCGATGGATGCGACCGTCGGAAGCCTCTCGGAAGACTGTCAATCAAGAAGGAACGCCCATTCCCGCAGCCCATACCCGGAAGCGACGGAGAGGATGCATCTCGTAAACGGGTAAGTACTGCACATATTTTAAAACAAATTGCCGATTCCCCTAGAGAAAACGAGCAGGAATCTAAGGGGAAAAAGTGCCCTCTAAGGGTGAACCCCCGCTTTAATGTAGAGAATGAATTGAGGTAAAAACCTGTAGCCTTCAGAACCACTAAAAGCCAATCATGGTTGAAGCACAGAAAGCAAGAGCAGCATGCTGACATAGTTACATACCTGTAATTAGTCTAGAAAAAAGACCATCTAGTTCAACTAATAAAAGGGGAAAAAATGATACAATCCTATATATGGTACAAAATCCCCTACACAGTTGATCCAGAGGAAGGCAAAAAAAATCAACAAAGCATTATCCAATTTGCTCCAGCAGGGGAATACATTCCTTCCTGATTCCCCAAGAGGCAATTGGATATTCCTTGGATCAACTTTACCTATAAAGGTGAATATCAAAAAATTTGAATAACATCAAAATGTTAATTAATTAATTAATTCAATACAAAAAGTGAAAGTCATATATTATATAGGTTCATTACATACAGAGTGATATATTTCAAGCATTTTTCTTTTAATGTTGATGATACCCTTGAAAAAGTCACGTGTGTTGTGACGCAACATGTGGGGAGGAGCAGGGTGATGTCACTTCCGGTCACAGCCAAGACCAGAAGTCTTTGTGTTTGACATGCTTTTTCATGTATGCTGCTGGCTTTGCCGTTTTTAGATATTAAATAAATAATAATGAACATACTTGCGCTATGTAGACAAATGTGTAATAAAAGTTAAATAAAAATAATACAAATGTGTATTTTGGGCTGCTACTGTAGTGCAAGGTAAAAAAAAACACAAGTGAATGAAATGTAAATATTATACTCAGCACTGCTTCAATAGACAATAAGTAATAATAAGTGCCTATATAAATATAATCATTATCATAGCATTAATTAGCAATATAAAGTGCTCAGTGCAGTTATAGTGAAAAACATATAAAGTGCAATCATATAGAGTTCATCCATATAGCCATATGGTGTGTTGACCACTTTATTACTGGGCACTTAAACCCCCCCCCCCCCCCCCCTCCTGCCCAGACCAATTTTCAGCTTTCAGCGCGCTGACGCACTTTGAATGACAATTGCACGGTCATACAACACTGTACCCAAATTAAATTGTTATCATGTTTTTCTCACAAACAGGGCTTTCCTTTGGTTGTATTTAATCACATCTGGGGTTTTTATTTTTTGCTAAACAAACAAAAAAAGAAATTTTGAAAAAAAAATCATGTTTCATATTTTGTTATAAAATTTTGCAAAAAGGTAATATTTCTCCTTCATTGACGTGCGCTGATGAGGCGGCACTGATAGGCACTGATAGGCTGCACTGGTGGGCACAGATAAGGCGGCACTAATAGGCACAGATAAGGCGGCACTGATGGGAACAGATAAGGCGGTACTGATGGGCACAGATAAGGCGGCACTGATGGCGAAATGCATCAAGCACAGATAAGATGGCACTGGTGGGCACTGATGGGTGGCACTGATGGGCACTGCAGGGCACTGATAGGTGTTACTGATAGGGGGAACTGATAGGTGGCACTGATGGGCACTGATAGGAACTGGTAGGTGACACTGTTGGGCAGCACTGTTGATGAGGCACTGATTGATGATATTGATAGGTGGCACTGTGGGCACTGGTAGGTGGCGCTGGTGGGCACTAGGAGGCAGCATTGTTGTGCACTGGCAGGTGGCACTTACAGGTGGCACACATGGGCACAGATGAGCTTGGCAGCTCTCCCTGATTGGGACCGATGTCCCTCTATCTTCCGCCGGTGATCGGCTTTTTTTTCTCCTCACGCTATCAGCGTGAGGAGACAAATATAGTTGATTGCCGGCTCGGTTTACATCACATGATCAGCTGTCTTTGGCTGATAGCTGATCACGTGGTAAGGGGTCGGGATCAACCCCTTGCTCTGATCTGTGATCCAGCGAGTTTCATAGACTCGCTGATCACAGAGCGAGCCGTGCACAGGCAGCTCGAGCACGGAAGGACATCAATTGATGGCCTCCCGGCAAAGTAGATCCACACTTAAGCCGTCATTTGGCTATAGCGCGGATGGGAATTGGTTAAACTTGTGAAACTTATGCAGTTGGTGTAGATCTTGGTGACATTCCATGCTCCCCTCCTGGGTCCCTACTCACCAACAATAATCTTTAAATGCGTATTAGGGTTGGAATATCACCTTCCACCAAAGAATAGAATTTCCGGATATATTCTGTGTATAGGTGAAAACATCACCCTTCTTCCACCGATATTTCAAAGACGTCTGGTATATCCTATATCCAGATGTGAATATCACCTTCCAAACTTTCCCGGTGATCAGATATCCATGAATGGCGTGCAAATAACCGTCACTTGGTCTCCTCCGCTTCTGAAGATGCCCAGTGGGAGGGGCGAAATGCGTCAAGCGGAGGAGACCAAGTGATGGTTGTTTGCACGCCAAGGCGGCGTTTTTTTGCACGGTTTTAAAGTTTTGGTGTAAGTGTAATGATTTTGGCTTTTTATAAATATATTTAAGCAGTATTACACTATATATCCTTTCTCTTCATTGCCATACGTCCTATATGGATATCCGATCACCGGGAAACTTTGGAAGGTGATATTCACATCTTGATATAGGATATACCAGACGTCTTTAATATATTGGTGGAAGAAAAGTGATTTTTTTGCACCCATACATAGTCCCAGTCCTTGGTGGAAGGTGATATTCCAACCCTATTACAAGGTGCATTTAAAGATTATTGTTGGTGAGTGGGGACCCAGGAGGGGAGCTCAGAATGTCACCAAGATCTACACCAACTGTATACATTGCACACGTTTAATACACCTTATGACTATATGGATGGACTCTATATGATTGCGCTTTATATGTTTTGCACTATAACTGCATTGAGCACTCTATATTGCTAATTGATACTATGATATTGATTATTTTTTACATAGGCACTGTGACAGAACCCACTGTCACTGTGTGTTTTGGAAGGGACTGGGGGCTGGCCTCCTACACACAGACTATGGGCCAGAAAACATACTGGAGACCCGGGACAAGCTGGCATTGAGATAGTGTAATGTAATGCTACAGCCTTTCTCCCCCCCCCCCCTTGTTGCTGTGCCTAATTGTGTTGATTTATGACACATAGACAAAGGAGACTGGACTGGAGACGTCTCTCCGCAGGGGGTGTGTATTGAAAACCATAATCTCATTAGGTTTATCTGTAGCCTGTTTCAATGTACAAATGTTCAGTTCCAATTGGTTGTTCCTTGCCCCCCTCCCCTCTTAGACAAGGCTAAGGGGAGTGTCCCTAACTGTGTGTAAAACTGTATGTTTTGGATTTAATAAACAGTTTAAGCCCTGCATGTTTAACCCTCAACACCTGTGTGGATTGTCTCTTGATTGAGGTGTTAAGGGCTGGTGATGGCAAATCTGCAGGCTGCGGGTTCGTTTGGAGGACAGGAGACACAGGTCTGGCAGATGTGCCCACCTGGGGTATCTGAGGTCCGTCACAGGCACTTTATTATTTATTGTCTATTGGAGCAGCACTATATTTACATTTCATTTTTAGATGTTACTTTGCCTATTTAAAAATAAAAGACGATTTTTAAACTACTACACTATGGAGGCTCTTACATCCTTTATGTAATACCCTGGATTTGGAGGAACATCGCCGGGATATCTTCAATAAAGAGGAAGACAGCACAGATTGCCACAATCCAATATGTTGATGCATGACTAGACCCATTGGGGTCTATTCCTGAGATGAGAGGATAGAACACACTGGGTGTGGATTTGTGAAGGTTATCTACAGGCTATCATCACATCCTACCTTGCTGATTTGCAATTGGACACTTCCCCCCATTTTTACACTTATTTGCACAATTGAAGAGATTGTGATATTTGATGCACATTTTTTCTTCGGTCATCGGACTAGTTTTCATTATATGATTGCACTTTTGCACTTTGACATAGGATTTGTTTATTGCATTTGCACTTTATTTTTGTATTTGGATTTAGCCCTTTATACTGTTTTGCATTTTCATTGGTTATAGTTTTATAGCGCTGCTTCACTTTACTTTTTAGATGATTATGGCTTACAGCTAGTGAAAACCCAGAATTCGGTATCTCAGAAAATTTGAATATTACAATAAATAATTATATTACCAATAAAAAAAAGATTTTTAATACAGAAATGTTGGCTTATGGAAAAGTATCAAAACAAACAGTAAAAAGAGAGAGAAATTAAACTTTTGACAGTCCCAAAGTCCAGTGTAATACTGTAGCAGCGCTACTTCCAAACCACCATTTGAAAGGCTTCTATATGTCACATATAGGAAACAATAATGGTAAAGGTGGACAGAATGTCATTGATTAAAGTGTTCCTTATAGAGTGCTCCTTTCACCAAGGGGGGTGATCACTGCGTGGGGGGATTTTCTCCCCTTTTGGGGATGCACTCACCGAACTATGAAATAAAAGTAGCCTGGAATAATCATCCACGTTTGTCCTGAGAATTGCATTCTCCACCGATTGATTTAACTTGTTTGGTCCATACCGCAATCGGTGAAGAGTGCAATTCTCAGGACAAACGTGGATGATTATTCCAGGCTACTTTTATTTCATAGTTCGGTGAGTGCATCCCCAAAAGGGGAGAAAATCCCCCCATGTGGTGATCACCCCCCCTTGGTGAAAGGAGCACTCTATAAGGAACATATTAATCAATGACATTCTGTCCACCTGCACCATTATTGTTTCCTATATGTGACATATAGAAGCCTTTCAAATGGTGGTTTGGAAGTAGCGCTGCTACAGTATTACACTGGACTTTGGGACTGTCAAAAGTTTAATTTCTCTCTCTTTTTACTGTTTGTTTTGATGCTTTGTATTTTTTAAGCAGCTGCTCGACGTTTATATTCCTATCTTATATTCTGTGGTCAATGATCTGTATTGCTCACTCCTGAGCGCTGAGTAGTGCTATTATTGGAGGAAGGGCAACATTAGCACTCTGTTTTGGATTACTGAAAAGTATGTCCATGTACAGTATATAGTATGTACTCAATACTTGATCAGGGTTACTTTTGCAAGAATTACTGCATCAATGTGGCGTGGCATGGAGGCGATCAGCCTGTGGCACTGCTGAAGTGTTATGGAAACCCAGTTGCTTTAAAAGTGGTCTTCAGCTTGTCTACATTGTTAGGTCTGGTATCTCTCATCTTCCTCTTGACAATACACTACAGATTCTCTATGTGGTTTAGGTCAGGCGAGTTTGCTGAAAAATCAAGCATAATGATACCATTATCGTTAAAGCAGGTATTTGTACTTTTGGCAGTGCAGGTAGGTGCCAAGTCCTGCTGGAAAATGAAATCATCATCTCCATAAAACTGTCAGCAGAGAGAAGCATAAAGTGCTCTAGAATTTCCTGGTAGAAGGCTATGCTGACTTTGGACTGGATAAAACACAGTAGACCAACACAAGCAGTTGATACGGCTCCCCAAATCATCACTGACTGTGGAAAATACACACTGGACCTCATGCAACCTGGATTCTGTGCCTCTCCACTTTTCCTCCAGACTCTGGGACCTTGATTTCCAAATGAAATGCAAAATTTACTTTCATCCGAAAAGAGGACTTTGGATCACTGAGCAACAGTCCAGTCCTTTTTCTCCTTAGCCCAGGTAAGACACATCTGGCGTTGTCTCTGGTTCAGGAGTGGCTTGAAACAAGCAATTTGACAGCTGTAGCCCATGTCCTGAATATGTCTATGTGTGGTGACTCTTGAAACACTGACACCAGCCGTAGTCCACTCCTTGTGAATCTCCCCCAAATTCTTGAATGGCCTTTGCTTCACAATCCTCTCAAGGCTGCGGTTATCCCTGTTGCTTGTGCACCTTTTTCTACCACACCTTTTCCTTCCACTCAACTCTCCATTACTTTGCTTGGATACAGCACTCTGAACAGCCAGCTTCTTTAGCAATGACCTTTCGTGACTTACCATTCTTGTGGAGGGTGTCAATGACTCTTCTGGACAACTGACAAGTTAGCAGTCTTCCACATGATTGTGTAACCTACTGAACCAGACTGAATAAACATTTAAAGGCTCAGGAAACCTTTACAGGTGTTTTGAGTTAATTAGCTGATTAGAGTATGACACCATGAGTCTTCTAATATTGAACATTTTCACAATATTCAAATTTTCTGAGATACTGAATTTAGGGTTTTCACTAGCTGTAAGCCATAATCATCAGAAAGAAATGCTTGAAATATATCACTCTGTGTAATGAATCTATATAATATATAAGTTTAATTTTTTTAATTAAATTACTAATAATATTAACATTTTTAGTGATGCACCTGTATATGGCAGAGTACAGGTTTTTCTAGTCAGGCTGTGGCTGAAAGTTTAGTAGTCAAAAAATTATATTTTTGTGGATGTTTAACCACTTGCCGACCACCACACGCCTATTTAGGTAGACAGAATGGCACGGGCAGGCAGATTGGCCTACAGGTACGTCTGCCGCCCAGCGGGCACACGCGTGCCTGCCGCGTGCCTCATGAATGCGGCCCCTGGTCCCGGGAACTATGGCCCATATTCACAAAGCACTTACGCCGACGTATAACAAGTTATGCTGGCGTAAGTGCAAATGTGCGCCGTCGTATCTGTGCGCCAGACCCACAAACTAATATGCGCCTAAAAACAGGCTACACCCCGCCGACGTATCTTGCTTACGCTGGCGTGGAGTGGGCGCACATTTAGGCTGGGAGCATGGTGCCGCTCCCATTGATTAGCCATTCAAACATGCAAATGAGGGAAATACGGCGATTCACGGACGTGCGTGTGCCCGGCGCATGCTACGCGAGATGCGCGTAAGTTGTACGTCCGGCGTAAAGTTATTCCCCATAAAGGAGGTGCAACCCAGCAACAGACATGCTCAGGTCTGCACCAGGGAACACAAGCCGGCGTATTGTGCGTTGGACGCGTGTCTGGCTGGGCGTACGTTATGTTCACGGCGTACGCAGTGATCCGGCGTAGCTTAGGCAGTTTTGCCGGCGTAGTTGTGAGCAGGCGCATAGGGGTGCGTCCACGTCACGGCACATGCCCAGTTCGTGATACGTACCTGTCTGGCGCTCGGCCCATCATTTGAATGCGGCCACGCCTCATTTGCATGGGTTCACGCCCACTTCCACCTACGCCGACGTGTGCCTTCGAAACCCACGCCATGCTGGCGCAGCGTTGGGAGCACTGGCTTGCTGAATGCAATGCTTGCCTCTCTGCGCTGCGTTGGCGTAGCGTACAGTGTGTGCTCTACGGCGGCGTAATGCTCTCTGTGAATCTGGGCCTAAATGTTCCTGGGAGTCCCACGATTGCGGTCGGCAAGAGCAGAACAGGGGAATGCCTTTGTAAACAAGGCATTCCCCTATTCTGCCTAGTGACACTGTCACTGATGACCGTTCCCTGTGATCGGGAACGGTCATCAGTGACGTGTCATGTGTAGCAACGCCACCTAACAGTAAGAATCACTTCCTAGGGAACACTTAACCCCTGCAGCACCGCCTAGTGGTTAACCCCTTCACTGCCAGTGTCATTTTTACAGTAATCAGTGCATTTTTATAGCACTGATCGCTGTAAAAATTACAATGGTGTCAAAAGTGTCCGATGTGTCCGCCATAAGGTCGCAGTCATGATAAAAATCGCTGATCTCCGCCATAACTAGTAAAAAAAAAATGTTTTAATAAAAATGCCAGTTTGGGAGCCACGTCGCACGGCCGTGAAATTGTCAGTTAAAGCATCGCAGTGCCGAATCGCAAAAAGTGGCCTGGTCTTTAATCACCAAAATGCTCCGGGCTATATCTTAAATAGGGATGAGCTTCGTGTTCAAGTCGAACATATTTTCGACTCAAACATCGTATGTTCGATCGTTCATTGAAATACGAACAAAACGGGTCGTTCGCGCCAAATTCGAGTGACGCGCCACAGCCCATAATTCACTGCAGCATTGCGCGCTGATGATTGGCCAAGCATGCACTATGACCTGCATGCTTGGCCAATCACAGCGCCGTCAATACAGAGAGCCGTAATTGGCCAAAGCCAGGGTGGCTTTGGCCAATTATGGCTCAGGGGGGTTAGTACACGCCCCACACTATATAAAGCCGCCTGCAGGTCGGCCTTGTGTAGTGTGTTCCGGCGCTGGTTAGAGATCAGTCAGAGAGAGAGAGTGTCATTTTTTCTAGGTAGATAGAGCAGGCAGGCAGGTTAGTCAGTTAATGTTACAGTGTGTAGAGGATATATATACATCCCAGGTGTTGTACATATATTTATACACTGTATAGCTTAGCTAGATCAGTTCTTCCTAATTTACTGGCAGGTAGTTGATTGTGCTAGCTGCAGTATTCTCACATGGTGTATTGCCTGTGTCCTCTGCAGTGTGCACCATAAAGCTACACAGGCATACTATAGACACCCAGCAGGTACAATATTTAAAGGAATTTTTCATTTTTTTTTTATTATTTAAGCATCATGATGCTTAAAAAAAATAATAATATAATATAAATATTGTACCTGCTGGGTGTCTATAGTATGCCTGTGAAAACATCTTTGAGAACCCGGGTCTTGCCCCAGGGAACATGTATCAATGGAATTTTTTTTTTTAAATGGTCGTTTTTTCTGGAGCAGTGTTTTTAATGATGCTGCATCATTAAAATCACTGCTCCAGAAAAAACGACCTTTTTTAAAACTTTTTTCCATTGATACATGTTCTCTGGGGCAAGATCTGGGTTCTCAAAGACGTTTTCCGACAATAACTTGCATATGGGGCTTTAAAATTAGCACTTTTGAATTCGAACGTTCGAGTCTCATTGACGTCAATGGGATTCTAAATATTCGCGCGAACGTTCGGTCCGTTCGAAGGTTCTGGTGCGAACCAAACGAGGGGGTGTTAGGCTCATCCCTAATCTTAAACAACATTACAAAGACCGTACTCTCCTCTGCTGCTGACTCCACCATATTGGATAAGATGTTAGCAGCCCCAGGAGACCCAAAACTGCCACTCAAGGGACATTCTATAGTATTCCACATCACTTTTCTCCTGGCAGACAATTAAAATGTTATGTAGGAATGTGAGGGGAAAAGAAGATAGACCAGCATAGACAGAAATTAGATACTCAGAAGAGGAGAGAGCTATGATATGCAAGGAAGGAATTGCTAGAGAACCGACTCCTTCTGAAGTAGTCAAATTTTCAAGCATGCTCAAAGGCACATTACAAGTGAAAAATTGTTAATGGAAAGGAAACATGCTTCAAGTAAGCATTTAGAACACTTGTTTCTTCTCTACAATTTTCTAAGTTGGTGACAGGGTCTCTTTAAATTGTTTTGGTATTTAAAATTTCACTGATATCAGCACATTGTTGAAAGGCTATGACAAGATAGTGAATAAGGGTGTATAGAATTGTAGGAGCTTAATTCAGAATGTAGACTATTTCAGTTGAATGCCACACTAGTATAACCTCCCTTATAATGGATTCCTTTATGTGCCATAATAGACAATACCAATGAATGCACCAAGTCAGGACTACATTAAAAGCAGCCTTAACGTAAAGGAAATAAACAGACTGTTTAACTTTATGAAAATTAATCCCCGTTGAATGTTCTGTTTACTGAAATATTGGCACAATGTCTTTCACAAGAATACACAGAAAGTGTTGGAATTTAATGAATGTTATTTTTTTCCCTTCAACATATTTCAAACATCCTGGCAGAAAAAAATTCAGCTCCAGGCTAGAAATATCTTAAAAACGTTCAGCTGCCAAAAAAAAAAAAAGTATTAACTTGCCATGCTTTAATTTCATTTATTTGTTCTGCTTTTGGTGAGGAGATGATAACTTTTAGCTGCCAATCAGTATGTGAATTAACGTCTCCGCTAGTCGTTCTGAATAGGTATCAGGGGACAAGAAGCCATCTTTGTAATATATTTGTAAATGAGGTCAATTCATTTATAGACACGTGACAGGCTTGGGTTTCTTGTTCTCATTCCACTATTCAGGACATCCATTGTACATAGGTTCACCTCTATGTCCCCACTCCACTGCTGAAGACCTCTTCTATACTCAGGTGACAGGGCAACACCTTCTTGTCCTGGCCTTACAGTTTATGATGGCTTCTGTACCCAAGTAACAAGACTTGGACTTCCTATCTCCACAATTTGGTCCCTCTTCTGTCCTCAGGCGACAAGGCTCCACTGTCCAATCCTTGCTTTACTACTCAATACCTTTTTATTGCTTAGGTGAGAGGGCTTTGCCTCATCATCCCTACTCCACTACTCAAGGCTTCCATTATATTCAGGTGATATGACTTCATCTTCCTGTCTCTCCTCAACTGCATGCAAATCAGTAAAGTATACTGCACTTTTCCATAGATTTTCTCCTAAAGAGAAATGGTTACAATTGGTTTAATGTTAGCTTCCTCATTCTTAAAGGAGTTGTAAAGGTAAACGTTTTTTTACCTTAATGCATCCTATGCATTAAGGTAAAAAAACATCTGACAGCACCGCCCCCCCCCCCCCCGAGCCCCCGTTTTACTTACCTCACCGTTCGAAAGTCCCGGGCGCGTGCTTGTCATCCTGCTCGGTTCCCAGCCTGGCCGTTGATTGGCTAGGCTGGGCGGATTGATAGCAGCGCAGCCATTGGCTGGCGCTGCTGTCAATCACAGCGGATGACGCGGCGCGCCGGGGGGCGGGGCCGAGTGATACAGTTGGCGGCTATGGCCGCTGCTGTATCACGGGAGCGCGCTCGCAAAAGCTTTCCACCATGCGAGGGAGCTCACATGAACGTGGAAAGCTTTTGCGAGGAGGAGCAGAGACAGCCGCCGAGGGACCCCAGAAGACACGGATCCGGGTCACTCTGTGCAAAACGATCTGCACAGTGGAGGTAAGTATAACATGTATGTTATTTAAAAAAAAATAATAATTGTACCTTTAGTGTTCCTTTAATTCAATCTTATTTTATTCAGATAAAAGAAGAAACAGAAAGACAAATAGCGTCTCAAACATTACATTCAGTAAAAGCAAGTATAACAATCGTAAACATTGTGTTTGGCATAGTGAAAACATGTCTACGTTACGTGGGAAAAGGGAAAAGAACAAGAAGAAAAAAAAAAGTAAGAGCATGTGTGTGTGGACCACTATATGGCCGTACGATTGAGCAATCTCCCGGAAAATGGCATAAGCAGTAGCTGTATCTACCAGCCTCACATTAGTGAGGGGTTCAGTGTTGCATCACACGTAATAGATTGGGAGAGAATATACACGAATCTGGAAGTAAAATAAGACCCATGGGGTCTCACAATGGGTAAATAGCCATAGGCGGGTCGGGGTCACGATACGTTAGCTCTATGAAGTCTTAAGGCAGTAATTAGAGATCAAGAAAAGGACAAGAAGCAGGGGCAGATAGAAAGAGGGGGCAAAGAAACAGGGGACAAGAATCAAGAGACAAGGGTCACTCCATCATGGCGTCAGGGTCACATCCTCCATGCCACGCTCGGCCCAAGATAGAAACTCAGAAGAGTATCGGAACATGGACCATGAAGTCCAGGTGAGAGAAAACTGCTCACTTTTACCACCTTCCTCTGCCAACAGACGCTCAAGGTCCCTTATGCGGTCCACTTCCACAGCCCAGTCTCCCATGGAAGGCATGGTTGCCGATCTCCAATAACGGGGGATCACCACTCTGGCCGCCACCAGGAAGTGACGTAGTACGTCATTTTTGATGGATTTGAACGTGCCAGGAAGTATAGATAAGAGGGCCATCTCAGGAGAAGGGAGGATAGAGGTCGACATCAGTTTGCAGTACAGTTTGAAAATCCGCTGCCAGAATCTCTGCACAGGAGGGCATTCCCACCAAATGTGGAGCATGGTTCCCCGGGATTTAAGACACCGCCAGCAGGTATCCGGCACTGCCGAATTGAAATGATGGATAGTTGTCGGGCACCTGTACCATCTCGTTAGCAACTTGAACCCCTTCTCTTGGGTCTTAGTGGCCAAGGATAGTTTGTGTGTCAGGACAAAGCACTTCTTCCAGTCAATAAAGGAGATAGAGTGACAAAGGTCCGTTTCCCAGGCCGCTGTAAACGGCGGGGGGTCAGGGGAGAAGATATTGAGTAACAGAGAGTAGAGCTGAGATACCACATGCGTTGGAGGATCCGCCTGCAGAAGCAGCGCCTCAAACTCTGTTGGTTCAGCAAGGATGTCCGGAATGGATGGGAAAGTTCGAATGTAAGAGGTAATCTGTTGCCTCAGAAGCCACTGCGTGGGGTGTCGGGAGGTCGGATCGGTCGGGGTATCAGTCCTCAAGGTGGGGTCTGCACGAAGGACCTGGGCAAGTCTCCCATGGTCCTCCTTTCGCCACGGTCCGAATCTCGTTACGGACATGGCCGGCGGAAAGGCCGGGGTCCCGAAGAAGGGAGTCATGGGTCCCATGTGATTCGGCAAGCCCCTCCTAGATCGTAGGCAATCCCAAATCCGGATCGTTTGAAGGGTAAGGTCGCCGAAAGGGCCCAAACTCCCCCGAACCGTGGGTGAGGTCCACGGGAGAGCGGAGAGTTCAACAGGGTTCATGTGGCTTTCCAACTGAACCCATAGCTTGGTTGATGAGTGATGGAACCAGTCCAGTATACGAGTGAGCACCGCAGCCTTGTGGTACAAGGAGGCGTCTGGGGCTCCAGCTCCCCCCCTAACCTTCGGAAGAGTTAATGTTTCGTATCGTATCCTGGGACGGGCAGCGTTCCAAATGAATTTGGAGAACAACCGGCGCAGCTTCTTGAAGTACGAATTAGGAATATGAATAGGAATGGTTTGAAACAAATATAGGAACCTGGGGAGAACATCCATTTTCAGGGCATTCACTCTACCTAGCCATGAGAGCCGTTTGGACGCATAGGTGGTTAAATCTGCTTGGGTCCTAAGAAGCAGGGGGGTAAAATTCAGAGAAAAGAGTTGGGATGGGTCTGTCGGAATTTGGATTCCGAGGTACCTGATGGAGGTAGAGCCAGTTTTGAATGAGAAGGTATTTGATAGTCTCCGTAGGTCCGACTTGGACAAAGATATGTTAAGGATTTCCGATTTGGTGTAGTTTACCTTGAAATTGCTAACTGCTCTGACTTTCTGAAACTCCTGAAGCACTGAGGGTAAGGATGTATGTGGGTGCGTCACGAACAAGAGCAGATCATCCGCGAAAAGGGCGAGTTTAGTATGGGTGGGCCCGATTGTAATGCCCTGGACCGAGGGATTATTACGTAGAGCAATGGCTAGATGTTCCATTGTAAGAACGTAGAGGAGAGGGGACAGTGGGCATCCTTGTCTAGTCCCGTTAGATATAGAGAAGGTCGGAGAGAGCGAGCCATTCAACCTAACCCTAGCAGATGGGGAAGAGTAAAGGGACATTATCCTCGCTATCATATTAGGTCCCAATCCTATTTGTTGTAGGTATAGTCGAAGGAACTGCCAGTCTACTCGGTCGAATGCCTTTTCAGCATCGACCGTCAATAGGCATAATGGGACATCGTGAGACCGAGCATAGTCGGTTAAAAGAAGGGTCTTTAGGGTATTGTCCCTAGCTTCACGGCCACTCACAAAGCCAACCTGATCCAGGTGTATCATCCCTGGCAACAGTGGCTGTAGCCTATTAGCCAGTATTTTAGCAAAGACTTTCAGGTCGACTCCAATCAAAGAGATCGGCCTGTAATTAGCGCAAAGAGTAGGGTCTTTCCCCGGCTTCGGAATGAGGGAGATGTGGGCCTCAAGTGTTTGCGGAGGAAACACTGAGCCCCCTGTCAGAGAGTTAAAGACCTTAGTAAGAAAGGGCGCGAGGAAGACCGAGAATAGTTTGTAGAACTTGGGAGTGAAGCCATCTGGGCCCGGGCTTTTTCCACTTGGTGTACCTGCTATGGCGTTGGCGACTTCATCCTCAGTGATAGGGGTTTCCAGGACAGCAATGGTGTCAGCATTTAATGTAGGAAGTGCCGTATCCGAGATGTAGGACAATTGATCAATCTCCCAGTACAGGGGGAATCTGTCGGTCGGGTCGCAGGAATATTGTACAGGGATTGATAAAAGTCCCTGAATTCCTCAGCCATCTTAGTCGGTGAGGAGATCAACTCTCCCCGCGCCCCCCGAATGTGGGGCACAAAGGCAGAAGATCCCTTTGGATGTAGGCAGCGAGCCAGCGAGCGACCGCATTTATCTTGGAACTTGTACTGATGGAAAGCGAGCTTATCCGCATACGTGCGCGCAGAGGTCTCATATAGTTCTCTGAGTTGTGATCGCGCCCTAGATACATCCGATAGCGTCGACACCGTCGGGGATCGTTTGTGTTCAATTTCTAGGTCTCTAAGTGTTTGGACTGCTGCCTCTATGGCGGCCGAGCGTTCCTTTTTCAGACGCGCACCCATTTGGATAAAGGTTCCGCGGAGTACGGCCTTTAGTGCCTCCCATTGGAAGGGCACAGCAGTCGTATCTGAGGCGTGATCAGCGAGAAAGTTAGAGATTGTATCAGAGACCCTCTGTATACACTCCGGAGTCGTAAGTAACGAATCATTCAAGCGCCACGTCCACTCCCTAACCGGAGTGGAGGGGATCGAGAACGTCATGTGGATAGGAGAATGGTCAGACCAGACCATCGGGTCTATGCTACATTCAGGAGACCAATCTAGACAACTGTGGTCACTCATCAGAAAGTCTATGCGACTATATGTGTGATGTACAGGAGAGAAGTGGGTATAATCACGGGATGTAGGGTGTAGCACTCTCCAAACGTCGACAAGACGCATATCGAAAAATGCCCGCTTCAGTGCCCTCAGCTTAGGGTAAGAGACACTTGATCGCGAGGTAGAGGAATCTAAAAGTGTCTCTAGAGGGGTGTTAAAATCACCTCCCAATATGAGCTTACCCTCTAGGAATCCCGACAGAATCTTCAAGTTGCTCAATGCGGACGATACTTGATTGACATTGGGAAGATAGATGTTAGCTACCGTAAATTTAGTACCCCACAGCAGGAATTTCACGAAAACATACCTTCCATGAGGGTCAGAAAGTTGGTCAAGCACCTCTATGGGGAGCGTCTTATGAAAGGCAACAGACACTCCCCTAGCCTTCTGAGTTGGGTTAGTGCTGTGGAACCACCTATTGAAATATCTGTTGGAGCAGGAAGGGGTGGAGGCGGAGTGAAAATGCGTCTCCTGGAGGAGAAGCACATTGACCTGGCGTTTGTGCATTTGATAAAGGATTTGGCCTCTTTTAGAGGCAACATTGAGGCCGTTAACGTTGTAGGAGCAGAATTGCAGCTTGGGGTGAGATACCACAGTGTGGGCCATGATGAAGTGACAGGGAGGGAGGGAGGGGAGGGGGAAGATAAGGGAAGGTTGGAGCGGAGGAGTAGGGAACGGGAGAGAAAGAGGGGAAAAGGAATACAGCAAGGAAGGAAGAGACGAGGAGAGGAGAGATGAGGGAGAGAGTGATCAAAGAGAGCACCTTGGAATAGTGGCTCAAAGAAAAAGGGAAGACTACTAGTGCCCGAGAGAACGGGACACCTCGTGAAAAATCACGTGTTAGGCACGAACTGTGCCAATCCTATTTAGGGAGAGAGAACAGGGTTAGAACAGCCGAGTTGTGATCCCGGCAACTTAGCAGGCATACAGAACATATATGTAACACACCCAATAACCATGACAATTAATGCACAACTTCCAGTTATTAAAGAACAAATTATATAGCTAATATCATTGGTATTTTCGGGTATCTCAAACAATAAAGAAGTAAGTGTAAAACAGCAACAAGGTAGAAACTAGGTGAGGACAAAATAGAGGCACAGATGGTCCCGAGAGGCCCCTCGGGGACCAACAGACCAACCGCAGCATCCACGGCAGCATAGCCCCCGATCACTGTCTCGTCTTAGCCCAGACAGCGATGCGAACGCACGTTAGCCGCGCCTGGCATGGGTCATGAGCCCCAAGCCACCGGAGCACATAAGACCGGTACCAAGGGGACTCCCGGGAGCCCCAGGACAATCCAGCGGACTGCGGCCAGGAACCCCCGAGCCAACCCGCAGGCCCATAGCCCCGGGAGAGTATAATGATATCAGGGGAGCGGTCCCGTCATAGACGAAAAGGCAACATTGGCATTACTATCTGTCCCACCGGGGCCCCAGCCAGCACAATTGCACTAGTCGGGGGCCGCGGGAGGATCTTCAAGACAAGCAATACAGTAATAGAATTCAAAGTGGGCTATGATCAGTAGATCGCGGGAGGGGACCACGGGTAAAAAGGGGGAGAAAAAATAAAAATAAAATAAAATTTGGTAAAACAGAGCAATAGAAACATATTCAAGGCAAACCTGATCGAAGTCCTGGATAGGAGCTGTACCCTCCTAGTGGATAAAAAAAGTCAGAGGGGAAAAAAAAGGAGGAAAAATCAGTGCAGGTTTCGACTGGAAGAGCTCAGATCAGTCCTCAGGTGACGTGGCTCGCCGCTCTCTAGTGCTGGAAGGCGCCGATCTAGGCTGTGGGTACCTTCGACGCTGAAGAGGAGGGCCCGGTAGCCGCTGACGGTCATCTGGAGGGTCCAACCAGTTCGGGACGGTGACAGGGTCCTGGTCCAGGAAATGGAAGAAGGCTGGAAGTTGGTCCGGGTCTGACAGGACAAATTTGTGGTTATCATCTCGGGTCACTTTAATGCTGAAGGGGTGGCCCCAGGTGTATGAAGCACCAACTTGGCGAATCACTTCTAGCAGCGGGCGGACCACTCGTCGCATGTATAGCGTGTTACGGGAGAGATCTGGGTATAGGTGGATGGAGGATCCGTGAAAGTCCAACGAGCCTAAGCGCCAGGCCTTGCGTAAGATCTCTTCTTTCAGGGTATAGTAGTGTACCCGGCAGAGGACGTCCCGAGGACGGTCCCTGCGATCGCCCCCCATGCCCCCCACCCTATGCACTCTGTCCAATTCGATAGGGGATGTAACCTCCCTGCCCAGGACCTGATTGAGGATAGCGATGACAGTGGGTTTGAGATCAGCGCCCGAGGTAGCCTCCGGGACACCCTGCAACCGGATGTTGTTCCTGCGGCTCCGGTTTTCACCGTCTTCAATCCGGAGCTGGTGCTGTCGTAAACGGGAAAGGTGGGCTGTAGAAGCATGTTCAAGCGCCGTAATACGGGCCGAGTGATCTTCCTGGGTGGTGGCAATTGCAGAAACTGTGACCTCCGATGCAGAGACCCGTTGTTTAAGGGCAGTCATTTCAACGTGTAGAGAAGCCTCCAGTTTAGAGAACCAGGCGTCAAAATCGGACCGGAAGGCAGAGAGCAGGGCAGTGGTTGTGGAGCCCGAGGCGCCCCCCGAGGCCGGGAAAGGCATCTCCTCCAGGGCAGGGCCTACGTTAGTGGAACGGGGCAGTGCGGGTCCTGATAGTGGATCCGAAGGGTTCATAAGAGGAGACGGGTGTGGGCCCGAGCCGTCCCCGCTGGCTGATGAAATCGCTGCGGGCGGGGGAGGTGACTTATTTTTGCCTGGAGTTCGGCTTGCCGAAAGTTTGTCTTTCCCCGTACGAGGGTCCTGTGATGTTGTGCGTAGCAGGTACCGTTGGATAGTGCCTTGTTGCAGTTCAGTATGGTCGTTAGATGCAGAGCTGGAAGCCTCCATCAGAGGATCAGGTGCGAGTTGATAGGAACACAGCCTGCGGTTGTCGGGAGAGCACAGAGCTCAGCGGTGCATGTCGTCAGCCGACCATCCTCAGCCGCACGCCCCCATAGGTGAAATGGTGACGCAGTTGCACTGCCCAGACACTTTACGGATAGAGGACTGCCCTTGTATACAGCTTAGGCAGTGACGTGGCAGACCGGGGAGGACCTGCGGCCGAAGAAGGGGTGCATCGAGGCCAGGGGCGAGTGTCAGCCAAGTCCGGGAGTAGTAAGATGGCCGCCGTGCCTTGCGTCGGAACTGTGGCCACAGCCCGTCCGTCAGGTGGTCTAGGGGGCAGAGGGTGTCACTATGCTGCGGCCTGGCTGAGTATCCAGGAGGGCCCCAGAGCGTGTGGAGGACAGGAAGGGAAGATGGCCGCCCCCCCCCAGGTATGGGAGTAGCAAGATGGCCGCTGGTAGAGTCTTGGATAGGGAGACCCTCTGGGCTGGCAGCCAGGTCTCCCCACTAGCGGGTGGGATAATGTCTTCAGGTTGTAGGGCCTGAGTCTGGGAAGGAGGGGGGGATCAGGGCCGCTGGAAGGGCAATAGGTGACCAAAGATGACCGCCGGTTACCTCTGCAAAGTGAAGCTCTCCTCTGGGTGTCCTGGCAGTGGAACCTCCTTGGTGATCCCCCGGTCTGGGGAGGCAGCGGTGGTTAAGGACAGAGCGGGGCGCCGTTCCTCCCGCAATCGCGGCACTCCAACGTGGTGATTCCGGAGGCCTCACAGACCTGAAGATGGTGGCGGAACCTCCGGAGGGGCCCAAATCACTGGGTGGTCGGCCGATCTGGAGCCTCGATTCCCGGAGAGCAGTGGAGATCGGGACGGGGAGGGGTGGATGCCCGTTCCGCGGCCGCCTCACTCGAGCCCGGTGCGCTCCGAGGCCTTGCAGGCCGCACAGGCCTCAAGATGGCGGCGGACCCCGGGATTGGAGTCCCGGCCTGTATCGCAGGGTGTGCTGCTCGTCTAAAGGCCCAATACAGCAGTCGGGCAGGGCAGGGTAAGTCCAGGAATTGGGATGAAGTGTCCTTTGGGCCAAATGTGTGAGATTGACCCAGGATGGCAGCCGATTATTGTCAGGCTTGGCAGAGCTCCTCTGAAGCACGTCTAACCCGGTTAACGTCCGGACACGCCCCCAGCTTCCTCATTCTTAATAAGGACCTTTTCTTTACTCAAGTGACAGGGTTTTGCCTCAAATAACCGCACTTGGGAAAAGGGTCATTGAAGACGTCTATCCCCGGGAGCTGTGGAGAGACCCATATGGAACAAGGGGACAGACGGAAGGCAGGTCTGGTATTGAAGAAATGTATGTGCCTACATTCATGGTGACACCCACTGTAAATGCCACACAAAAACTGTAAAAAATATAAATAACCACCCAAAATGGTACTGGGTAATGCGTGACTATAGTGGGGGCTGAAAAGGCAAAAAGAAAAAGGTTTGAGAATTGTATGTTACTAAAAAATACCACCTCAGTATGGAGCAAAAAGTGGAAATGTTAAAATATATGTATTTTTTTTTTTCAAATGTTATGTGGTGGGAGTTCACCCCTCCCAACCCATCATTATTATTATTATTATTATTATTTACTAATTTCTTAGCAAATTATTATATTTATTCACCTGACAATATGGTGTGTACTTCATTCTAAGCAGGACACAAAACAATGTTTTCTGCATCACAAGACACATACAACACATTCTATATGCCCTTTTTTTATCTATCTTACTTGCACTCACCATATTAGGCCCAGTACACACGATACAACATGTCCGATGAAAACGGTCCCCGGACCGTTTTCATCAGACATGTCCGCTGGGAGATTTTGGTCTGATGGCTGTACACACCATCAAACCGAAATCCCCGTGGACAGACAGCGCGGTGACGTGGCGGTGACGTTGACGCCGCCACGTCACCAAACCGGTAAGTAAAATACTTCCACGCATGCGTCGAATCCATTTGACGCATGCGGGAGATTTCTGTCCGCTGGTTAGGTGTACTAACCAGCGGACATGTCGGACGGACGGGTTTCCAGCCGACAAGTTTTAAAGCATGCTGGAAACCTGTCTGCTAGGCTGTACACACGGTCGGATAGGCATGTGCAAAAGGGAAAATTTCGTTTCGTTTCGTTTTAATTCGTTATTTAATTAATTTCGTTAAGTTAGGTTGGTTACATGTGTTAAATTCGTTTTCGGAACTCGTTCGTTTTCGACCGAATTTCGAAAAATCCGGTCGAATTCGAAAATTCTCTCTTCGAATATAATTTCGAAATTCGATCGGAATTCAAAAAAAAAAAAAAAAAATCGAATTCCAAATCGAAAACCCGCAGACGAAATTCGATCAGAATTCCAAAAAAAATAAAAAAAATTTTTTTTTTCGAATTCCAAATCGAAAACCCGCGGACGAAATTCGATCGGAATTCCAAAAAAAAAAAAAAAAAAAAAATTTTTTTTTCGAATTCCAAATCGAAAACCCACGGACGAAATTCGATCGGAATTCGAAAAAAAAAAAAAAATCGAATTCCGATCGAATTTCGTCCGCGGGTTTTCGATTCGGAATCGAAAACGTTCGTTCGGATTCGGTAAATTCATTAATATTGCAATTCGGGAATTCGTATGCATCCGAATGTCCGAATAATGAAAAATTCGTCCGAATTTCGATTCGGAACGAAACAAAATGCACATGCCTACGGTCGGATCTGTCCGCTGAAACTGGTCTGCGGACCAGTTTCAGCAGACATGTTCGG
Source organism: Rana temporaria (assembly GCF_905171775.1). NCBI lineage: Eukaryota > Metazoa > Chordata > Amphibia > Anura > Ranidae > Rana > Rana temporaria. The sequence goes on from NC_053492.1 coordinate 56,998,097, forward strand.
TCGTGTGTACAAGGCCCTAGTTTAATCAATTAATCTTTTTTCACATATTGTTAAATCTTCTAGACGTATTTAATCTATCATGTACATAACATTTAATGAATTTATTACTTAAATAAGATATGCATCAGTTTAATTTCATTATATTAATTCAATTATTCCTTGACACATTGTCAACGGTGGGGAAACCCTTGGGTGGTGCCGTCCTCTCTCTCTCCTTTTTTGGGTGGCTTTAAACCGTGGCCTCTTGTAAGCCCCTTTGGGTTGATCTTCCTTCATTGGTGGAGGGGAGATGGCCATGAGGTTCGGCGGGTCATTCAGCGGATTTTAAATCATTGGTTTGGGAGGCTGTGCATCCCAGTATTCAATGGTAAATACACATCTACATTTTAATGTATAATGAAAAGTGTATTCTGTTGAAAGTTTAAATATTGAATGCATTTGTTTTAAAGCAAACTATCTCCCAAAAAAAACCTGTGACTGAATAGGTTGAAACGCGTTGGGTTCTATTTTGACATGGCAACTTATGTAAAGTAATATTTACATGTGTGCAATGCTGTATTCTGGTTTATACATTTGGCCTCAAGACCATAATAATTGAATTTCTTAATAAAAACTTTTTTACATACTCATTGACAAATTCATATATTTTGCTGCTAAAAAAAACCCTTGGGGGGAATATTCCCAATTAAATTTAAGCAAGGGTGTGTAGCCCCACATCTCTCACAAATGTGTCTTGTCCATTACATGTTAAAATATTGTGACTGTAAAAAAGAACAAAAATGGAGAGTGCAAACACCACCAACAAAAAATCAGAAAGTGGGATGTGAAGTGTAATCCATGCGATCTGGTGCAAGAGTGAGTGTGTCAGATCCTGTCCTGTCATTTATCCCAGAGGCCCAAAATGGGTCCCTCCCAGTGCCATGCAACCGGATTTTATCATGATGTCATTTAATTGCACAAATTAACCTCCAATCATGTGAAATATACAGTTGTAATAAAAAGTATGTGAACCCTTTTGGAATGATATGGATTTCTGCACAAATTGGTCATAAAATGTGATCTGATCTTCATCTAAGTCACAACAATAGACAATCACAGTCTGCTTAACCCCCCTGGCGGTATTCCCTCGCTGAATACACAGGCAGTGTTTACTTACCTTGTCCCTGGATCCAGCGATGCCACCGCGCTGTGTGAGCGAGCGGGTGCTCGCTCGATTCACACAGTGTCCTCCTGTGCCACCGATCTCCGTTCCCTGCGACGTTACGACGCACGGGGGCGGAAAACAGCGCCAAATTCAAAAACGTAAACAAACACATTACATACAGTATACTGTAATCGTATAGATTACACTACTGTATGTAAAAAATACACACCCCCCCTTGTCCCTAGTACTCTGCCCTACATGTTCTTTTATAAAATAAAAATGCATGGGCACGACGGGCACTGCCCAGGGGCCCCAGGTGCATGGGGGCCCCATTATAATCTTGCATTACATCATACTTTCCAACTGTCCCGGGTTTGCCAGGACAGTCACACTTTTTACTAAGCTGTCCTGAGATGGCTGTGCCCCAGGAAGCATTCCAAAACCTGTACTATGCCCTCCTGATCAAAGTACGTTATTGTGCCTTTCTGACCAGTGGCGGCCCATCCATTAGGGGTGCCACCCCCCGGTTCAATGCGCCCGGGCCCTAATCTACATGCAGGGTGCCGGACACATGGATTTAAATTTTTTTTTTTTTTTAAGCACGCGATTAGACCTGAAGCTGCCACTGCTTCTGACCCTCCCTGTACTGTGCCCTTCCGCCCCCCTGTACTTTGCCCTTTGTGTTGATTAATCTTCGATTTATAGCATGTTTTCTTGTTGTTTAAGATCGGTTGGCAGGGGCCCCAGTGCATTACTTTGCCCAGGGGTCCAGGATGCTATTAAGATGGCCCTGTATCTGATGTCCACTTTAACATTTTGAAAAAGGTGTTGTAAAATATAGTAAAGTGGAATGGAATCGAGAATCTCTGGGTCTTAAATTAGATGTAACGTAAGTTATTTTGTATGGTTTGGTATTTTTTGGGGTAGGTGTACGTGGTGAGGTATGGTTTTTGTATGTGTGTGTTGTGGTTTGCGTCTCTCAGACCAGGCAAAAGCTTTAAAATAATTTAAGTCATGGCGAGTCATAAGGTGGTTAAGTCAAACCTCTGGAGAGCTTGCATTGCAAAACAACTGTAGATAAAGCAACCACAGCAACAGGTGAAAAACAAAACGTATTTCATCACCGCAGTTTGGAGGAAGGATCTGTCCGCAAGTCTTTAAGTAATCAAAAGCGGGTTTCCTTTGAGCTTGTAAAATAGCATAAAATAATAAACACTGGTCACTGAAAGTGGCCCCCTGATAGGGGAGGGGGCTGTGTTATGTCATCATTTAACTACAGACCTCGTCTGTGTCCTGAAAACCAATATGTGCAAGTCATGAGCGCAATCTGTAAGAAAGAACTTTCTTCCTCCAAATGTTCTGCGTCCTCTGGGGACCCCTAATGTGAGCACGATACCATCGCAGGAAATTAGAGGAGTGGAACCGCACTTTTCAAATATATATAGGCAGTGACAAATTGAAAACATCTCAAAATTGTTTTTTTTCCAGTAGAAGAATATCACTTTCTTTAGGCTTTTTCCTTTGGCTACTAATACAGTATAAGGGACACAATAATATTTCAGTCCAGTGAAAAACATCATTCTATCCCATTTTTATGTAGGTGCCTAAGGTGTTTAGAAAATCAAAGTGTATGTTAAAGTGGTTGTAATGTTTAGATGTGAAATATGAACAAAGCATATCCCTCTATAGTGTGTAAGTGTCATTTCTGAAAAAATTGTGCATGTGAATTGGGGAAAGTGGCGCTGCCTATGAACTAAAAAGTGACCTAATAGATTACCCTTCACAAAGAATCGTACACTAACTTATATTGCAAGTGACTTGACCCAGTGGTTTAAAATCTCACAGGGTACACTTTAACCCTCAATTAGATACTGTGTACGTTCACCAGTATTCCACTAGCATAATTATACCAAATGCCAACATGTATCACACATTAATATGAAAGTGTCCTTAACCATTCATGAATTAATAAAGTGCCTGTGTTGCTCAATCGAGCACTGTGCAATAGTTCATCAAAAACCACATAAGACAATATATATAAAAAAAATATGTATAAATAAAAAGTTCATATGAAAAATTTAGAAAAATATTGAGAAAGAACAGTCCAAAGATAAATCACACAGTGATCGTGCAGTAATTCAAATTCAAAGTGACTTGTGCTCGCTGTTGATTCAAAAAAATAATTAGGTGACTCTTGTGCTCCCCCTTTTGGGCCCCCACTCACCAACTCCTGGTACCCCTACAGGGGCAAAATGCCTATAGTGAGTGTGCAGCTGCCTCCCAACTTGATAGCTCCTGAAGCTCATCCTCCGAACCTCAAAGTCTCAAGGGGCAATCTTTACTTTCCTGTAGTTGCTGGATCATACACAATCAATGGTTCCCTCCTCTGTAGACCCAATGGTGGATCTTCGTGCAAAAGATAAATTGGCTCCCATAGCATAATTCTGGTTAACACTTTTTTTTAAATCCTTTAAAAACAGGCTCACAATAAAAGGGTGTTATACACCAACCCAAAAACACTAATAGTTTAGTTGAATGAGTGTTCTAGGTTAGTGTGGTCGGCGTGTGCTCCACCAGCGTTCCACCAGTCTGAATCTCATCAATCCAGGAGGGACTTTGTGCGTAGCTCCTTATTACACGTTTCGTCATTGACGTCATCTGAGGCATAAGGCGGAGCTACGCACACACATCACTTCGGGGGTTGACGAGATTCAGGTTGGTGGAATGCTGGTGGATCGCACGCTGATCACGATATATACTGTATATATGTAGCACCCTTGTCCTAAACAGGGCTGCTAGTACATTTAGTTGTGCTAGGTGGTAACTAGCCTGGCTAATTTGTAGTCTTTGATCAAATGGGTTTCTCCTAAGCTTGGGTTTAATTTTGCTTTCTCTCTTTTGTCAATAGGTTTCACTTTTACCTTTGGCATTAGTATGATAGATTACAGTAAATTCAGGTTATGAGTAAATATGCTTTTCTCAGCCAATCAGTAGGAGTTTCTTTAGCCACTGAGGCTGCTGGGATAGACTATTTATTTAGAGGAGTCAGGTGATCTGGGTTCTTGTCACCAGGGCTGCGGCCTGGGTGGGTGTGTGTGGAGCAGCAGTCAAGGGGTAGACCTGAAGCCTGGGGCCTAACCACATGTAAAGGGGCTCGGCCTGAGGGGATCCTGATCACTGCCAGGAGGCAAGGGAGAAGTTGCAAGAGGGTCAACCACTCTTGTTGCTGGAGGCAGGTGTAAAGGGATGGAGTCCTGAATGAGTAGCAGAGGAGATTCTTTATCAGCCAGGGAATGTGAAGTAGCTGGGAAGGCTTCAGGAGAGAACTCATCCAAAGAGTACAGCCGGTAGCTGTGAGTAAAGCTTGAAGGAGTACAGCTGGTAGCTGTAAGTTAGGGCTCTTTCACACGGAGCGGACCGTTTCTCGGTCCGCTCCGTGTGTCCGCCAAAGCTCAGCGGGGATCTCCGCTGAGCTGTCAGCAGATAGGGGGGTACCCGCACACAGTGCAGGGACCGCCCTGTCTCTGCTCCGCTCTCCCCTATGGGGGACCGGATGCAGACGGTCCGTCTGTCCGTCTGCATCCGGTCCGTTCCGCCGAACGGAAGAAAAATAGGGTTTCTTCCGTCCGGAAAAGCGGAACCCGACTGACGCGGACGCTAGCGGATGCTCCATCCGCTAACGGACGCGTCCCCATAGGGATTCATTACAAGTCCGTTAACGGACTTGTAATGAACAGACAGACGGAGCGGACGTCTGAAAGGGGCCTAAAGCTTGAAGAGAAGTACAGCAGGTACTGTAGCTGTGAGTAAAGCTTAAAGGAGTACAGCGGGTAGGTGTGAGGAAAGCTTGAGGAATCCAGCAGGTAGCTGTGAGCTAAAAAACAGCATTCAGCTTAAAATCCATTTTTTTGTATTGCTGTCTGCCTAGTACTATTTTGTCCAAGGAGTCTGCCAAGTTGCTATTGCATTTGCCTAAGGGTGTCCTAAGGGTGCCCTACCCCTCTCTCCCACCATTCCTGTTAAGAGAAATAATACTCTCTTTGTTAATTTTTAAAAGTGACTGGCTCCCATCTTTCCACCTTGCACTACACCTACGACGCCTAGCAACCTGCACCCTCAGGAGGAATGTCAGCCCTCCCTGACTCAGGGGGTCACCACTAGGCCTCTGGAGGTTGGGGAGAATGCTACATTTTGGTGCCCAACATGGGGCACAGTGTTACTTTTGCTGTGGTCGCCCCTGGCAATGGACTATACAAAGCTTTTGCTTGGCTCTGTGAGAAAGTGACAAATAACATCTATATGCCTCAAAGACTGTGTTATTTTCCTTGTGAACCATGTGGGGAGGAAACCAAAGTGTCCTTTTGCTCTTGGGAGAGTGTCAGACTGGTCTTTTGTTACTTTACGCCAGTGCTGAAGCGGTTAAGGCAGACTCCAGAATAATTCTGCCGTGCTGCTGGAGAGAAGAGGCAGATGCTGACGTTTCTGAAGAGCAAATGAACCAATCCCTTGGCAGGGGGAGAAGTCGTCGCTCTGCAGAGGAGACGGAGACGCAGCTGTGTGCACCGCCATCACGAGTCCACGTGCTGGGATACTGCTACTGAGAGAAAAGCATGGTGCAGCTTGGAGTCTCCATACCTGATGGGTGACAGGAAGGCCTTGTGTACAACCCTGGTTTAAGGACCATCAATGTTATGAACAGTGGCCACAAGAGCCGAGTGGTGTAAGAGTGCCTGGATAGTCTCTTGTGCAGCTGATGAATTCCCATTTTAGACCAGCAGGTAACAGCTGGTGTAGTCAGCTCAGCAGACAGGAAGCAGGAAACAGGAAGCTAGAAGATGCAGAGCTGTGGAGACACTAAATGCGTGGTCAGACAAGCCAGGTTCAGTAACAGATGATCAATCAGACACAAGTGGCAGGCAGAGAATGGTCAGTATACAGGCAAAGGTTCGGCAACAGGATATCAGTCAATGTAGAGATAAGCGTAGTCACAAGCCGGGTCAAAACACGAAACGGATAGGATCCCGGAAACAGGTGGACACAGGAACAGGTAGGAGCTGCAGATCAGACAGCGAAGTCTCTGTACAGCTGAGGTGTTTAAATAAGGCAGTTTGGTGCCAATCACTGCAATTACTCTGTACCATTGTTAACCCATAGGTGACCTCTGTGCCGGGTAGCAGATCTATGACACTCCATGTCTGACTGGAAAGTCTTTGAACCAGGCTTCGGTCCTGGCCCGGGCGGGCTGAAAGAGGTCCTTACTGACACCGGAGTGTGGTACATACCAAAAGGTAGCCTGGTGCTCTATAAATGGTGGAAGGCTATAAAGCAATTGGGCTGCTATGTTCGTAGTGCTCAGGACTAGCTACTAATGTCCGACCCTGGATTTCCTTCGGCACTGCTGGGAGCTGCTCCTGAAAGTAGTCTCGCCGGCCTTACCCCCACGGGTGCTACAGGTGGATTGAGTCAAGTGTTTTGTCATCATTGCTCTGGAACCAGCTCCTGTGGTCCCTGCCACAGTAACTCTGTCTGCTGAAGTTGCTGCTACCTCAGCTACCATGGCTGCTCCAAGGCCAGGTGCACCAGTGATCACCTGTGGCCGCGGTCGGGGCCACCTATGTTCCTTAATGGTGGAACCCCCCAGGGAGAAGACTACTGAGCTGGGTAAGCCTGATGTGAGTGAGGGCACTGTGCCTGTTGGGACTGTAAAACCTGTAGCCACAAAGGGAGCAGAGTTCGGAAAGTCTGTTGCTGCATATTCAAAGTTTAATCTGCTCCCGACTGAAGAGTTCTCTACAGAGTCAGATTCTGATATTCTGTCTGATTGGATCTCTGAATTGTTTTCTGACACTGTGTCTTGGCCTGAGAGATGGTCTGAAAGTGATGCTGAGCAACAGTGTGAGCCTGCAGAGGATGAAGTTCTCTCTTCTACCTATACCTCCAGTATCAGGCCTAAGTTGTCTGCATCTACATCTCCTGTCGTGCAAGCTCTTTAGAAGAAGAGTGATGGGAGCACCATAATAAAACCACTAAGCTGCTGTATGAGTGCCTTCTTCATTTGCAAGCGTTTATCAAAAGCCAATGGTCACTAAGCTGGGACAATGGTTGTCAATTTTACCCAGACTGTGTCATTGTCCGAAGTAACTACCTGATCCTCGTTACTACCAGTGATGCCACAAGTTGTTGAATATTTCTTTCAAATCAGCATGGAACACAGCTATGTGCTCAAGTGAATGTCAGTTCCATGAGAAGCTGTTCTTCATATGTAAAATGTTTTTTGTGGGGACACTCCTGCTTGTGCTGTTTGCACCCTGCGGAGTAATGTCAGCCCCTGTATACTGTGTACTGTATATAAAAGCAGGAGAAGGACAGACCAGGGGAGTGACTTTCCATCCTAGATTATGGGGCAATGTGTTTCTATTGATGCACACACTGTAGGGAGACATAGCTGTAGTCTCTGAATGCAAGGGCGGCTCCATAGGATGCTGAAATAGAAAGAAGCCACCCTGAAACAGGAAACCTGGGGCAACAGTCATGGCAGTAGCTTTAACTGGAACATAAATAAGGATTACAAGATAAAGACGCTGCATACTCAGTGATTAAATAAGCTGTGAAGATGCTCAAAAAATTGTGTTTAATATCACCTTAATAATAATAGATCTCTCCTCTATGTGGCACTTCATATCTGTATAAACACCCCAGACTGTTTATGCAGCTTGGGCTACATTGTATTCATTTTACATTTCAGTATTTAACCCTTTGGTGTCGGTCGTACGCAAATATGCGGCCTCTCTGTGCCTGGTCCCTTAGCGCCGAGGGGCCACTTATTTGCGTGAACTGCCCCCAATACAGCTGTGCCAAAAGTGTGCATGCACACCACTGAGACAGCTGACATCTTCCCTGGTGTTTCTTCCGAGTTCGCAAGCTCAGGGCCCTGAAGAAACGGCACAATAGGCCTTTCCTTCAGTGCACATAATGTCGGCTGCGGCATATATAGTAATTATCTCCTAAACGGTGCAAGTTTAGGAGGTATTTACAGTACCTACAGGTAAGCCTTATTATAGGCTTGCCTATAGGTACACATAAACCAGGGGAGTTTACTTCCTCTTTAAACTGTAATATATATTTTTTTAAATACTATATTTCTTGCTGTGCACAAAGAAAAAATGCATTAACTGTCTTTACAAACAAAACTCCCCATAATTGGCTGCCGTTGTGATCACATGATTGTGAACCACACTGGTTGTTGAAAAGAGGAGCTGTCTGTGACAGCATGGACTCACAGCTTAAAGCACACACTCTTGAAAGCTCCTACCTGTCAACTGATACCTAAATTATTGTCCTCGCAGCACAGGCAAGACCAGCATGAAGGAGTTACGTGTCATGTGAGTGCAATCAGAAAGACAGACAATCAGGTGTAGGGATGAGCAGAGTGATTTTAGTTAAGGAATACTTACGAAAATTCTCATACGACTAAATAACAAATTTGGAAGTGACGTAATGTGTTGTAGTGCATTTGTATTGTATTTTCGAACGATAACTTAACAGATTAAATGGAAATTCTACAATCTGGTATTGTACGAGATACATTTTTATGTTTGATTGGATAATATCAGATGAACTGTCCTGATCAGCTCTCAAAAGCTGTGTACTAACGATCAGATTATCGTACAATCGCTTTGAAATCTGTATTTTTTGTCCGATTTTTAGATCGTGTGTACAGGAAATAAGAGTGAGAACTTTGCTTTTCTGTGTAATTGAAATGAATAACCCAAAAAATCGAAATATATAAAATAAAAAAACGTTATTAGCCACATAAAAGAAAAAAAAAAGAAAAACAACAATGATCTATAGGACCATAGAGATCAAATAAACCCAATCCCAAGATAGTATCCCTGAGCAGCAGATATCCCCATTTCAAATGGGAACAATGAAGGACACATTATTGGAGTGAATTAAAGGTAAGTTCATCCTATCAACATGAGGCTAGGTTTAAAATGCAAATGATAAACTATTCATAAAGTTCATCCTTAGGGTTATATTTATCCATGTGCATTCAGTTATTGATTAAAGAGGAAGTAAAGTCTTCCTGTTTATTTGTACCTACAGGTAATCCTATAATAAGGCTTACCTGTAGGTACCGTAAATATCTCCTAAACTTGCACCGCTTAGGAGATATTTACTATGTATGCCGATATCAGCGCATGCGCACTGAAGGAACGGGCATTTGCGCCATTTCTTCAGGGCCCTGTGCCTTGACTGGCGGCACCCACGCGCGAATGCGCGGGAGTAACGTCACTGCAGCTCTGGCCAATCACAGCACCAAACCCTGCGAACACCGGAAGAAACTCCGGGAAAATGTCAGCCATCTCAGCAGTGTGTCGGTTCTGTTGCAATAGCTACGTTTTAAGGTAAGTATTTCATAATGAGCTAGTATGCGATGCATTATGTTTTTGTCTTACAGGTTTTTTTTTTTTAGGGTTTATAACCGCTTTAACGTTAAAAAACACACAGTAATCAAGGATTTTAATGAAACTAATATTACTGCAAAAATGTAACGAGAGAGAAAAAATGTAAACATATTAGTTCCAAGTCTTTTTCTTTGTTAAGAGGTCATATTTTTGTTTGGGGGGGGGGGGGGTGTATTTATTTGTGCACCATAATTTTTGTATTTAACGTTTTTTCTATTTTCTTTCTGTTAAAAAAAATAAATAGTGGAGCTAAGGAGGCTCAATGTAATTGAAAGCACCCTCCATAGCCTCAGTAACTAGCTAGGCCAATTATGCCCTAAAAAACAATTAACTCCAATATTAGGTGCAGAAATCTCCCAATTTTTACCAACATTTCCAGAAAAAGAAAAAGTACCAATTTTGCTTATCCCCAACCTGAAGCAGAAAGTTTTGTACCTACTGGAAGGGGTCATGATTAAGGATCTGGAACATCAATTCATGCCTTCTCATTACACAGAGTACAGCTTTCCCTATACAGACACAGAGTATACAAAGAGTATTGCAGACGCACAGTGATTACATGCATCTTGGAGCCAACTATGTATGTTTAAGATAGAGAGCACGTCTGTTTCTTCTGTTAAGAAGAGAGCCCGGAGACACCAGGAATCGAGTTCTGGCTCTGGTCTCCTTTTTTCTAAATATTTTGGAGATTTAAATCAGATATTTTTATACTGTTTTGTTCTAGTTTCACGATGGAAATCCCAAGTCCTGTAAAAGCAATTTGTGCTAATGCTGAAGACAGCCAGGAATTTGAGAAAGTGAGCTTAATGTTTCTCTGGTCAGCTTTACAAAACCTTCAGAGAGATCCTTAAGCACATTTTCATGGATTGCCTAGCCGTAGAAAATTGGCTACCAGAACGGGAAAGTGCCAAGACCGGTGCTGCTTCATTACGAGCCAAGACTTGGCCAATGTACATTAGGAAAACAAGTCCTTTTATGACGTCTGTGAAACAGCGTCTTTACACCCAGAATTTAATTTTGTTTTGCAACATGGAAGTCATTTACAACCAGCTCTCAAGCAAACCAGCCCACTGCATTTGTGTGTACTGCCAGCAAGACCACTTACATTCACAAGAACGTACAAAACCAACAGGAGGTGGACACATTCTTCAATGTCAACACTTCCATGTTAGTAGTGAATGATGGAAACCACATTTGTCTCAGAGGAGAGACAGATCCCCTGAAAATTAGGGAGGTGTTCAAATAAAATTAGCTATAGAGCCTATTTTCATGGCCATCACAGGGTATAAAATAAGAGAGGAAGAAATAAAATGGCCCGAGTTGACCCTATTGAGGTCAGGTCATCCAATGTTCAAATCCTTAAATATAAAAGAAATATAAACAATTTAAGTTTCTATTAAAAACAAAAGTTTGATTTCAATGAAAAGGTATCAATACATCCATACATTTCCATAAAATTGCACCTGTCAGTATTTATTTTCATCTGCTTCTATAACATGGTAACTTTGATTAGCCCCCATACTGACAAAGAATGCACACTGCAACACAGGGGATGCTGGTGTTTGCTTTGGCATGATACATTTAATCTCCAATTTAAAGTGATATGTGATGGTAGCCTATTTTTACTTTACCGCTGCATCCATATCTAGGAAAGTGTCCATACAAAACCTAAGATAGACCTAAACTTGAAAAAGACCAAGCTTATTTGCCATTGATTTTTCATTATGCTTCAAGTCCCAGTGCTCTATCAATGAAATCTAGCCTGAATAGTTCCATGTCATAAAAAAGACTGAGGCCTCGTACACACGACCGAGTTTCTCGGCAAAAACCAGCAAGAAACTTGCTGGGAGATATTTTTTTTTACCGAGGAAAACGGTCGTGTGTACATTTTCGTTGAGGAAACTGTCGAGAACCTCGACGAGCCAAAAAGAGAGCAAGTTCTCTATTTCCTCGACGGGAGTCTTAAATTGGCTCGTCAAGTTCCTCGACGGGCTGGTTTCCGAAGAGAAACTCGAGCGTGTGTATGCTAAGAAACCCGCGCTTGCTCAGAATAAAGTATGAGACGGGAGTAAAAGTATCGTTTGTAATGAAGATAACACATTTTTCAAGCTGTAACAGACTGAAAAGTGCAAATTGTCTCTTATCAAACTTTTACTTAACACGCAAACACATGAGATTAGCAAAAGCAGCCCCAAGAGTTTAGCCAGTGGAATCGAGCTTCCCCTGCCGTTGTATGTGTTGTATGTCACCGCGTTTGAGAACGAGGAGATTTTGTCTTGACTGTGTGTACGCAAAGCAAGCTTGTCGAGTTCCTCGACAAGCCTAACAAGGAACTCGACGGGGAAAACGATGTGTTTCTCCCGTCGAGTTCCTCGGTCGTGTGTACGAGTCCTCAGGCATTCTTAAGCCTCATACACACAGACAAAGCGTCAGACTTTTGTCCAGTGGGCGTTGGCCAGGAACTTGTCTTGCATACAAACGGCAAACAATTGTTGGCCAACAAACATGAACGTAGTGATGTATTACGTGGTTTTTCAGCTCTTGAGTGCCACCCTTTGGGCACCTTCTGCTAAAGTCATGTTTGGTGAGCATTGATTCTGAGCATGCGTGTTTGTACTTTCACTTTTGTCTGACAGACTTGTGTATACACTATCGGAAAATCTGACAACAGACTGTTGTCCGCGGAAAATTTTAAGCCTGCCACCCAACATTTGTCCGCAGAAAATCCGTCAGCAATTGTCCGATAGAGCGTATAAATGGTCAGATTTTAGGCCAACAGGCTGTCATCACACAATTCCTGTGGGAAAATCTGATCGTGTGTACGAGGCTTTAGCTGGTGATTCAGTTAGTTCCTTTACAGTTAAAGCAAATACAGGATAGAAACTGATGACCCATTCAAAGGCCACTTCAATTGGGACACCCCACTTTCTAAAGATATGTTTGATATCTCAGAGACAAATTGCAAAGAAATGCTTACTCTGCCCTGGTCTTCTATGAGATATAATGGTTATTTAAATGCATAATTTAAAAATCTCAGGCGATGAAGTAAAAATTTGTTGTTTGTTCACAAACCATAAACTGGCCATAGAAATGAGACAGGTATTATCAAGTGAAAAAAAGGTTTTCTTCCAAAAGAGGAAGAAAAAAACACTGCGCAGAGGAATACAAGTGACACACGTGAGTGTATGGGTAGCTGCCAGTACCAATTACCTAAGTTGTTATGATAAACCGTGTCATGAATAAAAATTAAATAATATTTGTAAATAAAGTCCATAAAACGTGATCCACATCCAACCGAATGAATGAAAAAAAGGTATTACCAAGTCTAGCTTGTTGGACTACAGTTTAATTTTTATGCCATATGCAGACACAACAATCATCCGGGAGACCAATCGACTGGACTGCAGGTCTAAAATTTTGCCTCTACGATTAAGCCCCAAAAAGGGCAAAACTAGTCAGAGGAGTTCTTTGAAGGTGGAGAACAGAAGCTAAAGCCATCTCTAAGGCCCCTTTACACTGGGGCATTTTTCAGGCGTTATTCAAGTGTTTTTCAGGCGCTTTGGCGTTAAAAAAAGCCTGTAAATTGCCTGAAAGAAGCCTCATCTGCAATCCCAATGTAAAAGCCAGAGTGCTTTCAGAGCCCTTTCACACTGCCAGCGCCCGAAAAAGGCTGGTAAAGCACCGCTAAGACCCTAAAGTTTTAGGATGTTTTTGCAGTGCCTCAGTGTGAAAAGGCAAGGCGTTTTTACAGTGCTTTCAATTCATTTCAATGGAGAGGGGCGTTTTTGGAGCGTTTTTTTTTCAGCGCCCAAAATCTGCTCCAAAGATGCTGCTTGCAGGACTTTTTTCAACGCCCCGCCAGTGCAACGCCTCAGTGTGAAAAGGCAAAGAGTTTTTACAGCGCCTTCAATTCATTTCAATGAAGAGGGTCTTTTTTGGAGCGTTTTTTTTTTTCAGCGCCCAAAAGCTGCTCCAAAGATGCTGCTTGCAGGACTCAGTGTGAAAGGGTCCATTGAGATGCATGGAGAGCATTTTATGAGCGTTTTAATATCGCTATTTTTAACGCTAAAACAATGTAAAAACGCTTCAGTGTGAAAGGGGTCTTACCCTTCTCATTCATATTTATGCAACAGGGAGTTTGTGTCGTGTGCAGATGGTCACCGTTTTGTTGAAGTGTGCTAGAGCCTGAAAACCCGATCCTGTTTGTCTTGCACCAGTCTCTTATATATAGTATTTATATCAAAATATACTGACCTTGCTTTGCCCATTCTGTACCACCCACTAAACAGAACTTTGCTGTGGATGAGGGCATGCCCTTGCCTACAGTGCACAACACTCAGGAAATTCTGCAGAGGCCACAGATCTTCCCTACCACGCTGCATGAACTGTCAATAGGAGAAACTGCAAGTGATTAAAAGTACAAATCTTTGAAGTTCACAGGTACAAAATACATTTCACGACATACAGTAGGAAGACATCAGATACTTGCATCAATATAACTTTACTTTGTGTCCTACAAATCAGCTTTAACTTTACTTTATTTGCTACAAATTAGCTTTAATGGCTATAATTCTGCAATCCTATTTATAAATGAATGACATGTGGGCCACTTTATTTAGAATTGTTTACTTTGCCTTTGTTTGGCTATTGTTATTGCCACACAATTTCTTGCATACAAGGGCATCGGAGGTCATAAAAATGCCACCTAGGCTCTGAAATACTGCAATGAATACATTTTGCTAAAACAAAGTAGATGGTGTGGCAGGATGGGACCATTTAAAAATATTGGCACAGGTGCACTTAAACCACCCACGTTACTGGTTAGCTCAACCATAGTGTGGTAGATTCCAATGGCCAATCCAACACTGTAGTAAACTGGAACAGTGAGTATAACCAGTCATGAACCATGAAATAAACTCATGAATTAAAATTGCTTAAAGTCTATATACAAAATTAAAGGAGAGAGTCACCCTTGTTCCCATCTGAACTCTGTACTTTCCATTATCTATCAAAAATGAATGTATCCTTGCCCGGCTTTCCTTGACACATCGTGAAGGCCACCATATCTCTCATACTCACCATCAGGATATATGTGTTTAATCACGGCTCTGACAGGTGAAGACTGTGCAAAGAGGACAGTCTGTTCTCCCAAGTTGTTCAGTCTCCGAGACCTGTATTTACTTTGGATGTGAATGAATAACATTGTGCTGAAAAAGGAAATTAAAAAAGCAGGGTTGTAATTTACAGTAGAGAGTGGAACAGATTTAAAGTCTTTTTTCCCCCCTGTTCTGTTGCTTCAGTTCCAAACTTCCAAACGTGCCACAGCTGCAACAGAATGGAGCTCTTCTTACTTCTGGCAAAAACAAGGGAGCTGCAATTGCCAGGCCTGGGTTAGCTGCCAAGAACTCAACTGCTCGAAGGCGACATGGATTATAAAACGAATGCCAACAGAAATCAGAAAAAGCTATACAGTCCAATTCACGATGTAGGTTTCAACATACCTTTCCTGATGGACAGCGACATCTGGACAGTCCTTCAGTTACAAGAAATGTATATCTCCCAACTCTTGCTTTTCCCACTTTTAGAGTTTGCTGTGTCGTACAAGCCAAGTCACACATTGCCATCATCATCAAATTGGTCAAATTGAGAGCTAGCTATTAAAGTTTCCTCCAGAGCCCAGGTCTACACCAGAGCCCAGATGATAGACCTAACACAGTGCTGATTAGTGGGTTATTCACCAATGATGTCCTTGTCCACAGGCCAGTTACTAGTATTATTTTAAATGATGAGATGTAATATCAACAGAGTATTTATCAGGAAGCAAATGTAAAACATTGGTGGTAAAACATGTACATCGAATAGCATAGCAGTGCTTTCTACTTTTTCTGTCTCTCAATCTTCAAATTAGCAGCCGGTGTTGACCAAGTACTGTATGTTAATATAATTCTATAATACCTTGAGTGTACAGTTCTCCCAGTGGGCTTGCCGCTAGTGTGGCTCCTGATATTTTAGCCAGTCAGTCTTGTTCTGTCCAACTCACATCCATGGTCTGTACTCCCTCCATCTTGGCATTTCTCTGTTCCACAGCTCACACCTGTGTGCCTGGCTTATGTGTGTCAATCCTCTGTGTTATAAGTAGGCTCCCATTGGTGGAAAAAAAAAATTGAAAGTACAAATTTCAAAGAGTGCTTTCTTCTTCCAATGTATTTATTTATTTAAA
Organism: Rana temporaria; assembly: GCF_905171775.1. Lineage (NCBI taxonomy): Eukaryota > Metazoa > Chordata > Amphibia > Anura > Ranidae > Rana > Rana temporaria. The sequence continues at coordinate 57,013,929 of NC_053492.1, forward strand.
ATGTATAAAACAAATAAAAAGAGCATAATGCAAACCACCTTATTTCTGTAGTGTTGGTGGTGGAGGGGTGGGTGTACTGTTGTAAGTTTCCATATGTACTGTATAGCTAAATATCCTCAAAAGTCCCCTGGCTTTCACTGAAGATGGCATGAAGAGCCACAGTTTTGGCAATTCTACCAAAGAGGAAGCACAAGCATGTGTAAGCTCTGACAAGTTGGTTTGTAGCTTACAGTTGGCCTTTGTTCCTGCTAAATAGTTAGTCCGGCTGAAAAAAGACACAAGTCCATCTAGTTTAACCAATAGTCCAACCAAAATTGCTGAACAAAGCAGCAGGACAGTGAAGGAAAGGTATAAGGGGTATGAGCTGCTGAGCATGGGGGATTCGGGCAGAGAAGGTGTTAAATTAATCTGTTTTTTTTTGTCCTTCAATGATTAGGAAAGAGTCCCTGTCAGTTTCAGAGTCAAATAAATACACTTTTCCCACAGAATTACTGTTAGTACGAAGCCTCTAAGGGCCAGATTCTCGTCGAATCCGCGGCGGCGTAGCGTAAGCCATTTACACTATGCCGCCGCAAATTACTGGAGCAAGTGCCGTATTCTCCAAGCACTTGCTCCGTAATTTGCGGGGGCGTAGTGTAAATGGCCCGGCGTAATGCCGCGTAATTCAAAGGGGGCGGCTTGTATTTAAATTAAGCGCGCCCCCGCGCCGATCGAACTGTGCATGTGCCGGGCGTAAAAATAGGCCAGTGCGCATGCTCCAGCTCACGGCGAAAAACGTCAATGACGCCGACGTGAGCGTCATTGACGTAAAGTCCTATTCGCGAACGACTTAGGAAAACAACGTAAACAACGGAAAAAGACGACGCTGACCCGACGCCATACTTAACATGGCATACGACGGACCTTCATAAACTTGCCCCTCATATAGCAGGGGCAAGTTTACGCTTACGGAAACGTCGTAAATTCACTGCGTCGTCCGCGTGTAAGTTCGGGAATCGGCGTAAATAGCTAATTTGCATAGACGACGGGGAAAACGACGAGGCGACACCTAGCGGCGTGAAAAAAAATTGCATTTAAGATCTGACAGCGTAAGAGCCTTGCGTCTGTCAGATCTAAGGGATATCTATGCGTAACTGATTCTAAGAATCAGTCGCATAGATACGCCGGGCCAGATTAGGACTTACGACGGCGCAAATGGCGTTGCGCCGTCGTAAGCCTTTTAAGAATCTGGCCCTAAATCCTTAGGAAATAGACATAGCCATTCAGTGTTTAGATGAGCCCACACAGGTGCTGAAGATCATTTGAGCTGGCCTCTAATGATTGTTTTCCAGAAGGTTAATTGAAGAATCCAGAAAAAAAACTATCATCAAGAGTGTGAGCGTGTGTCACAGCAAGACTGGTTAATTTATCCCATGAACAGTATCCATCCATATTAATATATTCTACTTTAAAGGGGACCACTAGCTTCTACATTATGGATTTACAATGTGAAAGATATGCTGGTATGTCCCATTGATTATTTAAAGTATAACTAAAGGCTAAACTTTTTTTTTTAGTTTTGGATAGAGTGCAGAGAGATTACAACACCTGTCAGTTTTTATGGCGGTCTTCGTCCCAGTTAGGGAGATTCCCCCTCTTTATTTGTTCTGTTTAACACCATCATTGGAAGTAAAAGTAAAAGAAAATGCCAAATTTGGGGTTGTCCCCAGAAAAGTAATCGAGGAGACTGGGAACACTAGTTCTGGTGACTTGATCATCCCTAAGAGATTCCATTAGTTTGCAGGGCTTTCCTCCCACTTCCTGTCCTGGCAATAGGACAGTAAGTGAAGGTAAATCTCCCCAATGGGGCAATGACAAACCTTTCAGGGGTTATGATCCTCCCTTACTATATCCAAAATGAAAAGAAAAAGTTTTGCTTATAGTTCTACTTTAACCTAATGGTGAATCACAGAGGAGATTCCATGAACTCAAAATCAACGGATCAAAGATCTGTGAGTTTAGAATCCTTCTATTCAAGGTGAATGAAATCAAAGTGAATTTAAGACAAGAGCCATGTATTTATAGTATACTGGGACAAATGAGGCATCCAAAGATAGATTATGTGCCCACGACTTGCATTGAGATTCCCTGAAAGGAATCATCAATCAGGATAAACGAAGCACATGTCACTCACGAGAGCAAACATAATGGAACATCCATCTTCACAGTTCAGTAATGGCTAAATCCTAAAGCATCAAAAGATCATCTGAGTAGAGGCAACACCATAAACTCAAGCAGTCATAAAACAGAACAGGATCAGCCTAGCTGGTTTCTTCAGATAGTCTAACTTCCTCAGAGGCTGCCTTGGGGATTAATTTGAAGGGTTGGGCTCAGGTAAGGAATGGAGTTATGGGCTTGCTTGAGAGTTGGGGGTTAATATGAGGAGCTGGTATAGGTTGATGGTTTCAGTTAGTGGCTTATTGAGGGATATCAGTTCATTTGAATGGTTGGGCTCAGGTTGAAGGTTTGAGTTAGGGGCTTGGTTGTTTGGTGTTATTTTGAGGGGTTGAACTTGCTTTAGAGGCTTGGTAATGTTTAAGTTAAGGGTTAGTTTTAGGTTACAGCAAACATGTCATTAGAGGAATGCAGTGGCTGCCAATGTTACCTTCTTTTTAAAATTGCTAGTTAACTGCCAGACCTATTTTTAAATACTGATCTAAAAAATAATGATCTGGAAAAAGTTTGCGGATAATAAAAGTCGGACAAAAGTCTGTAGTCCTTAAAGGAGAAATGAAAGTTTTTTTAAAAAGCGATCATCCATACTCACCTCAATGCTGCAGCATCAGTGTGATGCTGCAGCTGTCAGACGTTGGCTCTACGACTGAGAGCTGAGTGATTACATGACTGCTGATCACTTATTTCTCTGTCTCCCCTGACCAGAGAGCAGTAACTGTCAGTCACTACTCTCTGCTCTGCTCCCCCAGCACTCACTGGATCGACAGGCTGGAAAGGGGGGGGGGAGTGGTTGGCTGCTGCGGCTCTCAGCTGGATGCTGAGAGTCAGAACCAGCTGTAAATAAAGCATCTGGTGGATCTCAACAATATAGTTAGGGTATTTCTGAGCCTGGACTAGCTGTTCCACGTCAGCAGACAGTGGACAAGAGCCCTCTATTGGCTGATTCTGGGTCAAAGGGGAGCAAAAGTAAGTGTACTCCTGTGACCCTCAAGAAAAAATAAAAGCCATACTTCTCTTTCAATACTTGTTCCAGACCAATGACTCAAAGTATTGAAAATGAGGGTCAACATGACAACCAAGCCACTGGCATGGTCAGTACGGCAAAAGTAAATAGCATGCATAATATTAGATAAATTCGATTTTTACGCAATAAATATATACCAAAATATATCCTGAAAGATATGCAGGCAAATATATATGGTCAACAAGAATTACAAAAACATTTTAGGAGCTGGAAATTATTACAGTGAAACATTTTGTGCCAAAAACAACCATATATATTTTCTTGAGCTTTAAAATAATTTTTTACATTTGTCAGAATTTTTACGGAAAAATATTCTCACTAAAGCACCAAAAACATTTACCTGATATTCTGATAGTGTATTTGCCAATATCTTATTATTCTAAGTTTAGTTCAGTAGCTTCTGGCACTGGGTTCCCAGTGCTGTTGTGATCGCTTAGCTCAAGCTGAACATGATGCAGAAAGCATCACTTCATTTTTGTTTTTGTTTTGTTTTTTAACAGAAGGAATGTTTATTTAGATATTCAATCAGTTACATGTTAAGCATATCAAGTGTTACAATGAAAGACAATAAGCTGTATGATGGCAGGGAAAATTAGAGAACAAAACTAAGGAAACAACAAGAGTCAGGTGAGCATAGTACAGTAGGGTACATTCCGGATTTACTTGGGAACAGGATAACATCTGAACAAACCTGGGATACCCTATCATCATGCATGATGGGCCTGACATGAGCAATCCAGTAAAAACTGACGAAGGTGTCAAAAGTGTCTCTTGCTATCAACGTGACAGGGAACAAGGGAGGGGGGTGTTAAAGGGGAGGAGGGGGGGTGAAAACACACCTCTGTCTGGCTCTACCAGAGAGGGGAATCGGGAGGGTCTGGGCCAGAAGGGGAGGGCCAGGATGAGGTCCACCACCTGGATCTACAGCGTGAGATGCCTGGAAGACACCCACGCTTACCAAATTTTATGGAATTTTTTAGGGCAGTTGCGTCCCATGTATGTCATCTTATACAGAGGTAGAGCTGCATTCACTAAGTCTTTCCAAATAGTAACCCGAGGTGGCTCTGTTGCTTTCCACTGGAGTAGTATTGCTTTCCTGGCATAAAATGCAGCGTAAAAGATGAACAGCTTTTTGTGGGTAGTTGTGGGCAAATTATCTGTGATACCTAGCAATAGAACCAGGGGATCGAGCCCAACAGATATCCAACTAATTGAACCTTTGTCAGCAGCCACAGCCCGCCAGAACTCCTGCACCCGTGGACAGCATCACTTTGTTTTAATAAAAACAGAAAATTGTATTTAAAAATTTTATTAGCATCAACAAGGAAGAACTAGAGAAGGCAAAATATAAGCAGATTCAATTTTAGCTTTAAAGTTGGGTACTAAGCAGTGGGGTTTTAGGCAGTTAGTTAAAGTACATGTAAAGGCCAAACTTTTTTTTATAAACCTTGGTTAGATTAGGGAATGGCTACAACCATCTGTCAGTTTCTTGCCCTCTGGGGCAAATTTTAAATTTCCCATTACCTTTGGTCTTGGTTACATTGTCCAAAAAAACTAAAAGGGGTGATAAACCTTACCTACATGGACACAGCGTGATGTGTGCTGAAATGACCACTTGATTGTTGTAAATCTATCACACAAGTGATCTATCACAGAGGAGAAAAACTAGGACATCTTCATGACAGGTTATCAAAGTATTCTTTTAGTATCATATTTAAGAATGTTAAAATTAAATTTTTAATTACATTATTGTGTTAAATCTTATATGAGATTTTAGTGATTGAGTTTACATATACTTTGAGGCCCCGTACACACGGCCGAGGAACTCGACGTGCCAAACACATCGAGTTCCTCGGCCAGTTCAGCCCTGAAGCCGCCGAGGAGCTCGGCGGGCCGAGAGCTCCCATAGAACAACGAGGAAATAGAGAACATGTTCTCTATTTACTCGTCGAGCTCCTCGTCGGCTTCCTCGGCGAAATTGTACACACGGCCGGGTTTCTCGGCAGAATTCAGCCAGAAACTTGGTCGGAAGCTGAATTCTGCCGAGGAAACTGGTCGTGTGTACGGGGCTTGACTGTTATGAGGGTAAGCAGGTTAAGAGGTCAGAAAACTTGTTGAGTCAGATATGGAGTTTCTACTATTGGATCATCTACACACTTCTATATTTAATATAATAACACAAATTTAGAAGAGCAAACTTGTAAAAAAGGAGAAAGTTGTAAAAAAGAAAAAAGTAAACACTGTGAAAATAACTTGAAATATGTGCTCACTAAAAATACACTATTATTTTCCTTTCATGAAAACTTGCCCAAAGGCACACATTTTAGGTTATGAATAAAAACTGGTTTTAAAACAAATTGTAAGCATCCAGAGTAAAGTGACTGCCTGCGTTGCATCAGCCTACTAAAACGTTTTTTTTTTTAATATGTGTGGGTTTATTTTGCCTTCAATTTTTTTTTACATTCAATTTCAGTCAATACTGAGATGAAAAAGCCATGATTTGCTGTCCGTGGTCCTGAACTGAGCATGTTTGTTTTCCATTGCCAAATCAATATTAATTATGTATTTATAACAATACCTTTCATTAGCTAACTGAATATACTTTGTAATACAAGCTTTGAATAGCACTCAATTCTCTTTATTAGGCAGTATTTATTTGAAAAGACCCTCTCAGGCCTCTAAAGGTAATAAGGTAATGGCTTAATCCCAAAGCATCAAAGGATCATCTGAGTAGAGGCAACAGGGTTTTAGTTGATCATAAGCTCAATAATGGCATGCAATGCCAAGCTGCGGTTTCCAAAGCGAGCAAAGTCCTTTCTTGTATTAAGAGAGGTATGGACTCCAGAGACAGAGATATAATTTTGCTCCTGTACAAATCATTAGTAAGACCTCATCTGGAATATGCAGTTCAGTTTTGGGCCCCAGTTCTCAAAAAGGATATCGGAGAACTGGAGAAAGTGCAGAGAAGGGCAACCAAACTGATAAGAGGCATGGAGGAGCTCAGCTATGAGGAAGGATTAGAGGAACTGAATTTATTCACTCTTGAGAAGAGAAGAATAAGGGGGGATATGATCAACATGTACAAATATATAAGAGGTCCATACAGTGTACTTGGTGGGGCACTCTTTACGTCTAGAGGAAAAGAGATTTCACCTCCAAATACAGAAAGGTTTCTTCACAGTAAGAGCTGTGAACATGTGGAACAGACTCCCTCCAGAGGTGGTTCTGGCCAGCTCAGTAGATTGCTTTAAGAAAGGCCTGGATACGTTCCTAAATGTACAGAATATAACTGAGTACTAAGATTTGTAGGTAAAGTTGATCCGGGGTAAATCCGATTGCCTCTCGGGGGATCAGGAAGGAATTTTTTTCCCCTGCTGTAGGAAATTGGATCTCATGCTCTGCTGTTTTTTTTTGCCTTCCTCTGGATCAACTGTGGGTATGGAGTTGGATGTATGGGATTGTACTGTGTTTTTTATTTTGTTTGTTTATTTATTTATTTGTGGTTGAACTGGATGGACTTTTTTCAACCTGACTAACTATGTAACTATGTAACACCATAAGCTCAAGCAGTCAGGAAAGGGAGAACAGGATCAGCCTAACTTCCTCAGAGACTCCCTTGGAGATTAATCTGAAGGGTTGGGCTCGGACTAAGGAATGAAGTTATGGGCTTGCTTGAGGGTCAGGGGTTAATTTGAGGAGCTGGCACAGGTTGATGCGTTTGGTTAGTGGTTTGGTTGAGGGTTAATTTGAGAGGTTGTACACAGGTTGATGGTTTGGGTTAGGGGCTTATTGATGGTTAGAGGTTAATTTGAATGGTAAGGTTTGCCAACCTCCCGCAGCATTATTTACTGACAAAACTCTAAAAAATTATCAGCCCCTGATATTTGCTGGCAGTTGTAAATCACAGATTTTTACAAACTGTCAGTAAATTCACTGGCGGTTGGCAACCCTGCTCAGGTTGAAGTTTAGAGTTAGAAGCTTGGTTGTTTGGGGTTATTTTGAGGGGTTGAGCTTGCTTTAGAGGCTTGGTTAATGCTAAGGTTAATGGTTAGTCTGAGGTAAAACCACTAGTACCCTGCTACAAAAGACAAAAGTATACCCAGTTTTCCAGCAGCCCATATATCTTAATTCTCCTCCATTTCAGCGCTGCCATCTCTGTTAGGCCCTGTACACACGACCGGTTTTCTCGGCAGAATCCAGCAAGAAACTCGACGGGAGACGTATTCTGCCGAGAAAACCGGCCACGTGTACACTTTTCGCCGAGAAACCCGTCGGGAAACTCGTCGAGCCAAATAGAGAGCATGTTCTCTATTTCCTCGTTGGGCAATGGGAAAATTTGGCTCGACGAGTTTTCTGACAGCCGAACAAGGAACTCAACGAGCAAAACGGAGTGTTTTGCCCGTCGAGTTTCTCGGTCGTGTGTACGGGGCCTAAGTCATCTTCGGCATTCAACATTTCTGATGTTGTTGGATACAAGTCAATGGAGAAGGGATAGTCAGTGGGGTTGATTTACTAAAGGAAAATAGGCTGTTAATTTTTCAAGGGAAGTTGCACTTTGCAAGTGAGTTTTCCACGGAACTTAGTGAAGGTGGCCAAGTTCTGCTGACTTCCATTATCCATCACGTGCAAGCAAAAAAAAATTAAAAATTTAAAATTTCCTTGCATCTGATTGGGTATGCTTTGCAAAGTGATACTTCACCACATTCACTAAGCTTTGGGAATGATTCCGTTGCAAAATAACAGCCTACTTTCCAGTAAATCAACCTCAATATGTCAATAGATTTTCCCTCTTTAAGCATACAGAAAGAAACGAGAATCTCCCAAACATGGAGATGGATATCAATAAAAAAAATTATAGAAATTTTAATCTATTGCCATTCTTATTCTATTTTATGATGTCTTTTTTCAGGGGAGGAAAAAAACATCCTGTATGCATGAGGTCTAATTCATTAACCACTTAAGACCCAGACCATTATGCAGGTAAAGGACCTGGCCAGTTTTTGCGATTCTGCACTGCATCTCTTTAACTGATAATTGCACGGTCGTGCGATGTGGCTCCCAAACAAAATTGGCGTCCTTTTTTCCCCATAAATAGAGCTTTCTTTTGGTGGTATTTGATCACCTCTGCGTTTTTTTTTTTTTTTTGCGCTATAAACAAAAATAGAGCGACAATTTTGAAAAAAATTCTATATTTTTTACTATAATAAAGATCCCCAAAAAAGATATAAAAAAACATTATTTTTTTCTCAGTTTAGGCCGATACGTATTCTTCTACCTATTTTTGGTAAAAAATCGCAATAAGCGTTTATCGATTGGTTTGCGCAAAATTTATAGCGTTTTCAAAATAGGGGATAGTTTTATGGCATTTTTATTATCATTTTTTTTTTACTACTAATGGCGGCGATCAGCAATTTTTTTCCGTGACTGCGACAATATGGCGGACACATCGGACAATTTTGACACATTTTTGGGACCATTGTCATTTTCACGGCGAAAAGTGCTATAAAAATGCACTGATTACTGTGAAAATGGCAATTGCAGTTTAGGAGTTAACCACTAGGGGGTGCTGAAGGGGTTAAGTGTGACCTCATGTGTGTTTCTAACTGTAGGGGGTGGGGCTGGACGTGTGTTGTCAGTGATCGTCGTTCCCTATATGTGACATTGCCACAGTGAAGAACGGGGAAGGTGTGTTTACACACACCTCTCCCCGTTCTTCAGCTCCTGTGACCGATCGTGGGACACCGGCGGCGATCGGGTCCGTGGGTCCCGCAGTTGCGGTCACAGAGCTTTGGACCGGCTCGCGTGCGCGCAACCCACGCCTGGGCTCTTAAAAGCGACGTACCTGTACGTGCCTGTGCCCAGCCTTGCCATTCTGCTGACATATATTGGCGTTAGGCGGTCCTTAAGTGGTTAATACTGTGTTCCTTCCACTTCATCATTAGTATATTTCATTAGTATTCATGTATACCTACTGCATACACTCACTGGCCACTTTATTAGGTACACCTGTGCATTTACTTGGCAACACAAATTGCTAATCAGCCAATCACATGGCAGCAACTCAATGCATTTAGGCATTTAGACGTGGTGAAGACGACTTACTGAGGTTAAAACCGAGCATCAGAACGGGGAAGAAAGGGAATTTATGTGACTTTGAATGTGGCATGGTTGTTGGTGCCAGACAGGCTGGTCTGAGTATTTCAAAAACTGCTGATCTACTGAGATTTTCACACACAATCTCATCTCTAGGGTTTACAGAGAATGGTCCGAAAAAAAGAAAATATTCAATGAGTGGGAGTTGTGTGGAGGAAAATGCCTTGTTAATGTCAGAGGAGAATGGCCAGACTGGTTCAAGATGATAGAAAGGCAACGGTAATTCAAATAACCACTCATTACAACCAAATTATGCAGAATACCATCTCTGAACACACAACACATCGAACCTTGAAGCAGAGGGGCTACAGCAGCAGAAGACCACACTGGGTGTCACTCCTGTCAGCTAAGTACAGGAAACTGAAGCCTCCTACACACGGGCGAAACACATAGTTTTCACATAGTTTTCCTCGTCGAGTTCCTTGTTAGGCTGTCGAGGAACTTGACAAGGCAAGTTTCTCCATTCCCGTCGAGGAAATAGAGAACTTGCTCTCTTTTTGGCTCATTGATTTTCTCGACAGTTTCCTCAACGAAAATGTACACACGACCGGCAAAAAAATATCTCCCAGCAAGTTTCTTGCTGGTTCTGCCGAGAAACTCGGTCGTGTGTACGAGGCCTGAGGCTCACCAAAATTGGACAATTGAGAATTGGAAAAACATTGCCTGGTCTGATGAGTCTCCATTTCAGCTGCGACATTCAAAATGTTTGGTCAGAATTTGGTGTAAACAACATGAAAGCATGGATCCATCCTGCCCTGTATCACCGGTTCAGGCTGCTGCTGGTGGTGTAATGGTGTGGGGGATATTTTCTTGGCATACTTTGGGCCCCTCATTACCAATTGAGAATTGTTTAACGCCACGGCCTAGCTGAGTATTGTTGCTGACCATGTCCATTCCTTTATGACTACAGTGTACCCATCTTCTGATGAATCCTTCCAGCAGGATAATGCACCAAGTCACAAAGCTCAAATTATCTCATCACTGGTTTCTTGAACATGACAATGAGGTCACTGTACTCCAATGGCCTCCACAGTCATCAGATCTCACCCAATAGACTACCTTTGGGATGTGGTGGAGATTTGCATCATGGATGTGCAGTCGACAAATCTGCAGCAACTGTGTGATTACCGTATTTATCGCCCTATAGCGCGCACCGGCATATAGCGCGCACCCCAAACCTATAGGAGAATCCTAGGGTAAAAAAAGAAATACTAACAATTTACAGATACAGTTACTTACAGTTGCCCGGCATCCATCGGCGGCCTTGTCCGGTCCGGCGTCCGACTGTGGCATTCGTGGTGTCCTTGTGGTGTACTCCCCGCTTCTTCCCGCTTCTCCCGCGCTGTTTTTGAGTGCCGCCGCCGACATATACCGAGTGCAGTACACTCGGGTACACTCGGCTGAGCTCGGCCACGCTCGGCTCCTCTCGCGGAGCCGATCGTGGCCGAGCCCAGCCGAGTGTACCCGAGTGTACTGCACTCGGTATATGTCCGCAGCGGCGCTCAGAAAGCCGACATATACCGAGTGCAGTACACTCGGGTACACTCGGCTGGGCTCGGCCAGGCTCGGCTCGCGTATAACGCGCACCCGCAATTTTCCCCTGATTTTAAGGGGAAAAAAGTGCGCGTTATACGCCGATAAATACGGTATATCGTGCCAATATGGACCAAAATCTCTGAGGAATGTTTCCAACATCTTGTTGAATCTATGCCATGAAGAATTAAGGTAGTTCTGAAGGCAAAAGGGGGTTCATCCTGGTACTAGCATGGTGTACCTAATAATGTGGTCAGTGAGTGCATATTGCATATTGTAATTCTGTGTTAAGTTAAAGCGGAGGTTCACCCAAAAAATACATTTTTAACATTACATTCAGCCGAGTTGTCCTAATGACAATCGGCTGTCATTAGGACAACTAATGACAGCCGAACGTCGGTGCGCAGGCGCCGTATAGAGCTTCACCGATGTTCGGCTTCTTTCGGCAACTCGTGACGCGATGTATGCGACAGTCGGAAGCCTGTCAATCAATTAGGAATACCCAGTCCCGGAGAAGACATACCTGGAAGCGGCGGTGAAAATAAGGTATGTACGAAAAAAAAACAAAAGAAAACAGCCGATTGTCATTAGGACAACTCGGCTGAATGTAATGTTAAAAAATGTATTTTTGGGTGAACCCCCGCTTTAATACTTTGTGCTGTTTTGTTCTTTATTATTTTGTGTCTTCTAGTGTTAAAGCCGAATTTAATCCTTATTTTAAAAACTTGCAAACAGGAAGAGTATTTATTGCAGAAGAGGCATACTAGGGTTGATTTACTAAAGACAAATAGGCTGTTCACTTTACAAGAGAAGTTGTGCTTTGCAAGGGGATTAGCCCCAAAAAGTTTAGTGAATGTGGTGAAATTTCATGTTGCAAAGAATACCCAATCATGTGCAAGGAAAAAGGAAAATAGAATCTTTGCTTGCGTGTGATTGGAAGATAGAAGTCAGCAAAGCTTCACTTCATTCACTAATCTGTGGAGCAAGCCACTTGCAAAGTGCAACTAAGCTTGCAAAGTGAACAGTGCATTAGCCTTTCGTAAGTCAAAATGCTTTAGAATGTACATGATCCACACACCCCAGTGCTAGTTGCATCATGATGACCTGGCTAATCAAGATGGTTGAAAACGTTCAAGCCCAGAAAATGTCAGGAGAAGATGTAGGTACTGGCGAGGGGGCTTGCAGACATCACACCACTGAAAGGGAGGTGAGTATTAGATGGCTTATTTCCACTTTCATTTTTTTTTTTACCTTTTATAAATGTGGAAATACGACTGCGCGCTCCTTAGTTTAGGCATTCCATAATGTAATGTGTGTTCACCGGGATTATCTTCTTCATTAGAGATCACATAGCCATGTGCCTAAACCTTTTAGATGTGTGGCCAGCTTTGAAAGGAATACAATATTTTCTCCCAGAAAGGTAATTCATTCAGTCCTTTTATTTTTCAATTTTCCATCCTAAAACGACTGGTAAAGTTTTCTGTTAGCATTTACTAATAGTTCCACTTCCTCAGTTTATAGTGTTGTGGACTATGTTGACTTGAGGTTCTAGGGTATGCGACCATTGTCCTTATTCTCAGTACATAGCCAGTGACAGGAAACATTTGAAGCTGTGCCCTATTTAGCAGGCATGTATAAAATAGTCAAATATTAGACTTCTGCTGCTCGTAAAAGCACTACTAAATTTGCAACATTTGCAAATATTTGCAAAGCTTAAAAAGTTGATTGCTTGCTGTAAATTCTTAAGCGAGAAGTGCAACAGGCAGCCAAAGCCTATAATGTTCTCCTCTGCATTTACCGCAGAAGCGTGGAGCCATGGAGCCACAAATTACTTGGAAGTTTGCTTTAGAAATGGGTATAAAACAGAATTAACAATACTAACAGCATTTGAAAGCAAAAAAATTAGCTTGTCTGATTGATCGGAGCTGAAATTTAACAAAATGACACAAGGGAAAAATCTTTTGTGGGAACTGGAAAGGAGAAAAAGGAATACCACATTCATATTGTATTTTGCAGTCTATAAAAACATCTGTTCACTTTATATATTTTTTTAATGTGACTTGCTTTTAGCCCTTTCTCTAAAATTGTATTTCTATATAGCAAGCCATGTGCTGACTGGTAAGCCACACCCACAGATAGATTAAGCCCAGCCCATCATTTATTTACTCCCCACCCACTTTTAGTATCTGTTTGGAAAGGGCTTGTCCATGCTTGCCTTTTTACACAATGGATGTGACTGGACAGAATCCATCGACAGAATCCATCCTCGACAGAATCCATCCTCGACAGAATACATCAAGAAACTTGGTGGCAGAGCTTTTTTGCAGAGGAAAACGGTTGTGTGTATGTTTTTCAAAAAAAATTGCCGTGGAACTCGATGAGAAAAAAAGAGAACAAGTTCTCTTTTTCCTCGTCGGGAGTCTGAATTTCCTTGTCGTGTTCCTCGTCGGGCTGGTTTTCGACGAGAAACACGTTCGTGCGTATGCTTAGAAACCCGCACAGAAGGGTGGCGCCAGTGGAATCAAACTTCCCCTTTACAGTGCCGTCGTACGCGTTTTACGTAATCGCGTTTGAGAACGAAGAGATTTTGTCTTGACAGTGTGTACGCAAAGAAAGCTTGTCAAGATTCTCGACAAGCCTAACAAGGAACTCGTCGAGGAAAACAATGTTTCATTTACAACGAGTTCCTCGGTCCTGTGTACGAGGCCTACCAATTGGTACAGAGAGGGGAGGGAGGAATTGGCGTCATGACATGACTTGTTTACAAATGATCGCTCCGTCATTTGACGGCGATATCACATGGTAAACGGCCGCTATCAGCAGCAATTTACCGCAATCCGTGATGCGCCGGGTCTTCTAGGTAATCACATTACCACTGTAAACTACCGTATTTATTGGGGTATTGCATGCTCCGGCGTATAGCGTGCACCCCTAATGTGGACCCGCATTCCTGTAAAAAAAAAACATTTTAGTACTTACAGTTTTGGTGTCTTGCGCGGCGTCCATCGGCGGCCTCATCGGGTCCGGCGTCCGTCTGCGGCTTCGGTGGTGTCCTCCTCGTCGGGTGTGGCGTCCTTCTGCGGTGTCCTCCCCGCTCGATCACCGCTTCCCGCGCCGAGTTTGAACCACTGCGCTGGCATATACCGAGCGGAGTACACTCAGGTATAGTCGGGCAGGCCCGACTATACCCAAGTGTACTGCGCTCTGTATATGCCGGCGCATTGGTTCAAACTCGGCGCGGGAAGTGGGTATTGGCGTATATCGCGCACCCACGATTTTGCCCTGATTTTCAGGGAAGAAAAGTGTGCGGTATACGCCGATAAATACGGTATATTGAGAAGAAACACCCATATCTGAGATGGGCCCAACTCATCATTCTCCAAAGTTATAACCAGCATTGCCTTTAAAGACCCTGAGACCCCTGCCACAAATGAACAAGCTTATGCTTGGACATTTCTTAAATACTGATAGCATGTTGGATGCTATCTTGTAGACTTAGTGGTTGTAAAGCCTGAAGGTATTTTACCTTCATGCATTCTATGCATGAAGGTAAAAAGCCTTCAGTATGCAGCAGCCCCCCTTATAATTACCTGAGCTGAATCCCAATCCTGCGATCTGCACGAGAGTGGATACTGTCCTGGCTTCTGCCTCCTCATTGGCTCAGAGTCAATGGCTACCACAGCCAGTGAGGAGGGAGCAGGGGCACAGCCAAGCCCCATTTTGTGTGTCTTAAGGCCCATACACACAATCAGACTTTCCGACAACAACGGTCTGATGGACGTGTTTTATTGGACAATCCGATCGTCTGAATGCTTCATTGGACAATTGTCGGAATTTCCACGGACAAATGTTCGCTGTGCATTATCGGCACTTTTTCGTCTTTTGGTTGCATACCGAAACACAGTTTTCGGCCGATATGTTTCGGCAGCCGAAATTTCAGTGTACCACTAGTAAATATATTTCTAAAGGAGCTATTGACATGACATTTTCACCACATGTCGGAAACAACCCATGCAATCCATACATACAAACAGTGAAGGCTGGTGCTTTATTTTTTTTTGTGGGGGGGGGGGGGGCAAACAAACCACCTGCCCCCTGGTCGATTGGTCTGTTAGTCAAAACCCCCCACCATCGCTCAGCAAACCGTTGATTAGGGGGGCGGCGCCCCTGTGCCACTGTAACAGCCACTTTTTCCGCTGGCTGTTTCCTGAATAACAGGCGCCTTTAGCGCTGTAATGGGTTCCACGCTTGAACACATGCGGCGCCTGCGCGATTACATCATTGCCTGGCACCATGGTGCGGTCCAGCCTGGAACGAGGAAGTGCGCCGCAAATCGTCGCTTCTCATTTGAATCAGTGCTAATGCACTGCATCTGGTTCACTGCCTATAAAGGCATTCATTATACAACAAATCCTTGTTCTATTATTGTCAGCCGTTCCGGCCACACTACAATAGAGGCAACATTAAGGCCAGCTAGCAACAGACCCTCACTGCGTCCAGGCTGCCATCGCTCCCCATGCTGCAACACCGCTCCAGGCAACAACTACTACTTTAGTGCTATTGCACCTACTACAACACAGAGCATTGCTGGGGTTAACCTTGAGGCCTTTGCTGAACATCCTACACCACGGAATCCCTATCTCCTACATTGAAGCCTGCAAACGGATAAGTAGCTATTGTATCACTTGTAGTCCTATAAGAAGATCTGCTGCTTGTGTTCCATCTAATACATTTGTAGTTACTTAATATGCCTTGTGGATATCAACATACTAATTAAGAGATACTGCTGTGCTAAGGACTGTTTGCTAAGGAGTACCTTAAAGGAACACTAAAGGTTTGTTTTTTATTAGATCAATTGATTGCTGTAAGCTAGAGCATTTAAATATCACTTACCTCGTTTTTCCTTTTGACCTCCAAAATACAGTAATCCAGGTTTGAAAATGCCATTTCCTGTCTCTCCTCTTCTTGCTTTCCACCAGCATCTGAGCCGTTTTGCATGGTGGAAAGCAGAATGTGCTCACCCCCTCCCTATGACTACAGCCCTGCATGAGGATGCTCTCTTATCCCTCACAGGCATGGAGGCTAAGCCTAATGGGAACTGTAGTTCCCATTAGGCCGTGATGTAGCAAGAATGAATGCGCACCGCAAACCAGGAAGTCAGTGAGAATAATGATTCAGAAGTGACGGAGGTGAATAAACAGCTCGATTTCAACAGGTATCAAACTAGTTATAATGCAAAACATTACGTTTTACTTTATCAGCTACTGTCAGACTTTAATTTAAGAGGAAAATATTTTTGTCTTTACAACCCCTTTAAAGCAGTGGTCATTAACCCTGTCCTGCAGGGCCAACTAACAGGCCAGGTTTTATGTATTGTGTAAAAGGAAGGGAAAAGGGGATGGGAAAAATTTGCGCTTAGTGAGAAAATAAATATATATTAGTGAAACAATTAAGATAAGGTCCTAGGAGGGACGTCCTGCTGCTAAACACTACAACTTAGATATAAAGTGTGAAGAAAAATGTGCAAAAACAGTGTAGCGCTGGACAACGACATATACCTTATAAATAAATGTGTAAAGCAACAAGTATAAACAGTGTTAAACTATAAGTGATAAAAAATCATTTGAAACTTAATTCAATATATGAGTGCACAAAATCTATAAATGCATAGGTTATTGTAACACTGTGCCAACAATGTAGCACTGAGCGACAAGTGTCAAAATACCTGTATATATCACAACAGATAATATGATAATAAAACAGTGTAAATTAAAATGACCAATTCAGCATATGAGGTGCAAAACAAATCATTTAAAACTTAATTCAGCATATGAGTACGCAAAATCTATAAATGCATAGGTTATTGTAACACTGTGCCAACAATGTAGTACTGAGCGATGAGTGTCAAAATACCTGTATATATCTCAACAGATAATATGATAATAAAACAGTGACCAATTCAGCATATGAGGTGCAAAACAAATATGGGTAGATTCAGGTAGGGGCGCGCAAAACTAGGTCGGCGTAGCCTAGCGTGTTTACACTACGCCGCCTTAAGTAAGAGTGGCAAGTACATGATTCTCAAGCCACTTACCTCCTTACTTAGGGCGGCGTAGTGTAAACGCGGCGGGCGTAAGGGCGCCTAATTCAAATGGGTTGGAGTGGGGTGTGTTGTATGGTAATGAGGCTTGACCTCACGTTTTTGACGTTTTTTATTGATACTGCGCATGCGCCGGGCGCCTACATTTCCCAGTGCGCATTACGCCGTATGGGCCTATTGATTTCGACGTGGACGTAAACAACGTAAATCCCGTTTCGCGGACGACTTACGCAAACAACGTAAAAAATTCGAACCTCGCAGCGGGAACGGCGGCCATGCTTTAACATTGTTATTCCACCTCATAGGTGGAATAACTTTAGGCCGCCTAAGGCCTTACGGAAACAGCGTAAAGCAACTGCGGAGGCCGGGCGTACGTTCAGGAATCGACGTAGAAACTAATTCACATATTCTGCGCCAGCCGCAATGGAAGCGCCACCTAGCGGCCATCCGAAAAATTGCAATCTAAGATAGGACGGCGCAAGCCGTCCTATCTTAGATATGTTTAAGCGTATCTCTGTTTGAGCATACGCTTAAACATACGGCGGCGTAGATTCTGAGTTAGGTCGGCTTATCTACTGATAAGCCGGCCTAACCCTTTGTGAATCTACCTAATAGAGTCCACAGAAAAGAGCAGGGAGTAATTAACTCCTTCCAATTCAGATGATGAAAAATGCAAGCACTAAAAGTCCAATTAGGAGATCCACAGGTGAGATCTCCCTCCTTTCTCACCTGTGGATCTCCTAATTGGACTTTTAGTGCTTGCATTTTTCATCATCTGAATTGGAAGGAGTTAGTCTCCATTCACATCTAGGCGACAAAACGCCCGACGCCGGACGCTTGTGCCGCTAGAGGGGGAAATTCCCATTGCTGTCTATGGAGATGGTTCACATCTCATAGACGCCGTACGCCTGTCGCCTGAAAAAAAGTCCCGGACCCTTTTTTTCAGGCGACATTGGCGTTCGCCCATTGACAGCAATGGGAAGAATTTGAAAAAAAAAAGATACACTATCCGGGGCCAAATACGCCGCGCACGCGGCGTTGCTTGTCGCGGAGATGTGAATGGAGCCTTAAAGGATCACTAAAGGAATTTTTCTTTTAGCTAAATAGCTTCCTTTACCTTACTGCAGTACTGGTTTCATGTCCTCATTGTTCGTTTTTGCTTTGAAGTAGCTGTAATTCTGCTGTGATCTCCACACTTCCTGGTTGTCTGGCTCCTTATGAAAAAACTCATGGGAGCTTCTCACGGTGGTCTAAGCTGTGTGTCTAAAACTCCTCAGAACCAATCAGATTCATTTTAAAAACAAAACACTGCCCTGGATTTGTTTTTTTTTGTCCTGTGGGTCTCTTTACTTCACATAAACATGAAACCAGTTTAAAACCGAAAGTGAAACTAGAGGCACATTATATGATAGAATTTAATCTATTTTTAATAATTTTTAAAAGGAAACAGTTAACTTTTATGTCTCTATACCCTGTAAACAGTCATTTCAGCAAATTACTATCTGCTCTTTTCTGTGGACTCTATTTGTTTTGCACCTCATATGCTGAATTGGTCACTGTTTTATTATCATATTATCTGTTGAGATATATACAGGTATTTTGACACTCATCGCTCAGTACTACATTGTTGGCACAGTGTTACAATAACCTATGCATTTATAGATTTTGCGTACTCATATGCTGAATTAAGTTTTAAATGATTTGTTTTGCACCTCATATGCTGAATTGGTAATTTTAATTTACACTGTTTTATTATCATATTATCTGTTGTGATATATACAGGTATTTTGACACTTGTCGCTCAGTGCTACATTGTTGGCACAGTGTTACAATAACCTATGCATTTATAGATTTTGCGTACTCATATGCTGAATTAAGTTTTAAATGATTTGTTTTGCACCTCATATGCTGAATTGGTAATTTTAATTTACACTGTTTTATTATCATATTATCTGTTGTGATATATACAGGTATTTTGACACTTGTCGCTCAGTGCTACATTGTTGGCACAGTGTTACAATAACCTATGCATTTATAGATTTTGTGCACTCATATATTGAATTAAGTTTCAAATGATTTTTTATCACTTAGGCCCGGTACACACGAGCAAACATGTACGATGAAAGCGGTCCGTCGGACCGTTTTCACCGTACATGCCTGCCAGAGGGCTTCTGTACGATGGTTGTACTAACCATCGTACAGAAGTCCGCGCGTAAACACTATGCGGGGTGTGTCCGCGTCGTCGCCGCGACGACGTGGGCGGGCCTGCCATTTAAAGGCTTCCACGCATGCGTCGAAGTCATTCGACGCATGCGAGGGACGGCGGGCGCTCGGACATGTACGGTAGGTCTGTACTGACGACCGTACATGTCCGAGCGGGCAGGATTCCAGCGGACGGTTTTAAAACACGTCCAGGAATATTTGCCCGCTGGGAAAAGGCCCGGCGGGCAAATGTTTGCTGGAATTCGGCCCGCTCGCACCTACACACGACCGAACATGTATGCTGAAACTGGCCCGCGGACCAGTTTCAGCATACATGTTTGGTCGTGTGTACGGGGCCTTATAGTTTAACACTGTTTATACTTGTTGCTTTATACATTTATTTTTAAGGTATATGTTGTTGTCCAGCACTACACTGTTTTTGCACAGGTTTTATGTATTACCTTGGGGAGATGCAGTCTAGAATACTGCAATCACTGAGGAGCAAATTATATCAGCTGTGATGTATTTCAGTTATCTTGCAAACCTGGCCTGTTAGTGGGCCCTGCAGGACAAGGTTGATGACCACTGCCTTAAATGTTCAGCTACCCTCAAATTACTTATGCAATATTTATCTCATATATGCAACTATAATTACCTGAGCTGTATTGCCTCTCACATGCAACTACTATTACGTGAGTGAGTGAGTCAGTGAAAAACTTGTATAGCGCAACACATGCGAACTGAATCGCCTCAGGGCACTTGGTATCCATTCCCTACTATATTTTGCTTTCAGAATAGATGGGTTTTGAGTTTTTTCTGAAGGCCTGGTGATTCACTTCCGTTCAGATGCTGGTTGGTAAAGCGTTCCACAGTCTAGGTCCTTGGACTGCAAATCTTCGTTCTCCTCTGGACTTGTATCTGGCCTTGGGTATGTGGAGTAGATTTTGGTTAGTAGAACAGAGGACGCGATTGGGGTTGTGACATTTACATTTTTCACATAGATATTGGGGGGCACTTCCTTGAACACATTTGTACTACATTGTTGGCACAGTGTTACAATAACCTATGCATTTATAGATTTTGCGTACTCATATGCTGAATTAAGTTTTAAATGATTTGTTTTGCACCTCATATGCTGAATTGGTAATTTTAATTTACACTGTTTTATTATCATATTATCTGTTGTGATATATACAGGTATTTTGACACTTGTCGCTCAGTGCTACATTGTTGGCACAGTGTTACAATAACCTATGCATTTATAGATTTTGTGCACTCATATATTGAATTAAGTTTCAAATGATTTTTTATCACTAATGCCGCGTACAGACGGTCATTTTTTGTGATGAAATAAAATGACATTTTTAAAAATGTCAATTAAAATGATCGTGTGTGGGCAAAATGTCATTTTATGTCTTCTGAAAAATGACAAAAAAAAAATTCGAACATGCTCGAATTTTTGGTGTCGTTTTTCAAAATGTCATTTTTTGTGTCAATGAAAATGATAGTGTGTGGGCAAAACGACGTTTTTAAACCCGCACATGCCCAGAAGCAAGTTTTGAGACGGGAGGTAAAACTACCATTCATAATGGAGTAAGCACATTCATCACGCTGTAACAGACAAAAAAGCACGAATCATCTTTTACTAACAAGTAACCAGCTAAAAGCAGCCTCAAGGCGAATAGAACTTCCTCTTTAGAGTGCCGTCACTTTGTTCATCATTTTTCAAAATGATGGTGTGTATGCTACATCGTTTTTGAAAATGAAGTTTCAAAAATGTCGTTTTTTTTCATCACTTCAAACGTCATTTTTTTTTCATCACAAAAAATGACCGTCTGTATGGGGCATTAGGCCCGGTACACACGAGCAAACATGTACGATGAAAGCGGTCCGTCGGACCGTTTTCACCGTACATGCCTGCCAGAGGGCTTCTGTACGATGGTTGTACTAACCATCGTACAGAAGTCTGCGCGTAAACACTACGCGGGGCGTGTCCGCGTCGTCGCCGCGACGACGTGGGCGGGCCTGCCATTTAAAGGCTTCCACGCATGCGTCGAAGTCATTCGACGCATGCGAGGGACGGCGGGCGCTCGGACATGTACGGTAGGTCTGTACTGACGACCGTACATGTCCGAGCGGGCAGGATTCCAGCGGACGGTTTTAAAACACGTCCAGGAATATTTGCCCGCTGGGAAAAGGCCCGGCGGGCAAATGTTTGCTGGAATTCGGCCCGCTCGCACCTACACACGACCGAACATGTATGCTGAAACTGGCCCGCGGACCAGTTTCAGCATACATGTTTGGTCGTGTGTACGGGGCCTTATAGTTTAACACTGTTTATACTTGTTGCTTTATACATTTATTTTTAAGGTATATGTTGTTGTCCAGCACTACACTGTTTTTGCACAGGTTTTATGTATTACCTTGGGGAGATGCAGTCTAGAATACTGCAATCACTGAGGAGCAAATTATATCAGCTGTGATGTATTTCAGTTATCTTGCAAACCTGGCCTGTTAGTGGGCCCTGCAGGACAAGGTTGATGACCACTGCCTTAAATGTTCAGCTACCCTCAAATTACTTATGCAATATTTATCTCATATATGCAACTATAATTACCTGAGCTGTATTGCCTCTCACATGCAACTACTATTACGTGAGTGAGTGAGTCAGTGAAAAACTTGTATAGCGCAACACATGCGAACTGAATCGCCTCAGGGCACTTGGTATCCATTCCCTACTATATTTTGCTTTCAGAATAGATGGGTTTTGAGTTTTTTCTGAAGGCCTGGTGATTCACTTCCGTTCAGATGCTGGTTGGTAAAGCGTTCCACAGTCTAGGTCCTTGGACTGCAAATCTTCGTTCTCCTCTGGACTTGTATCTGGCCTTGGGTATCTGGAGTAGATTTTGGTTAGTAGAACAGAGGACGCGATTGGGGTTGTGACATTTACATTTTTCACATAGATATTGGGGGGCACTTCCTTGAACACATTTGTGCGTCAGGCAAAATGCCTTAAACGTAATTCTGTCCTTTACTGGCAACCAGTGAAGGGATCTCAGGGAGGGAGAGATTGATTCCCAGGGTTTTTTCCAGTTACAAGTAGTGCCGCCGTATTTTGGACCACTTGTAGACGAGCGATTTGGTACTTTGGGAGTCCGAGGTAAAGGGCGTTTGCATAGTCGAGTCTGGAGTTGATTATCGTTCCCACCACGACTGTTATGTCTTCTTTTGGGATAAAGGGAATGAGTCTATGTAACGGGCGCCACAGATGGTGGGATCCGCTGACTACTGAAATTATTTGTGCATCCATTGCCATGTTAGAGTCAAAAGTGACTCAGAGTCTGCCACTCTAGCTACTTCAGCTAGGCGAGTCAGCAACAATTTGTGGTCTACTGTATCAAAAGCTGCGCTTAGGTCCAACAGTACAAGAAGACAAGATTCTCCTTCGTCTGCTGCTTCAAGAGCGTCATCCCATATTTTGAGAATTTCTGTTTCTGTCCTGTGACCAGGATGGAAACCTGATTGAAGTGGATCCTGTAGTTTGTGGGTGTTTGTGGGTGTCTAAATGATGTTGTAGCTGTTGTACAACTGCTTTCTCCATTACCTTGGAGAAGATGTTTAGGCCTGTTATGGGTCGACGATGATTTGGGTCTTTGGGGTCGAGGGTGTTTTTTTTAGAATTGGTTTGATTATGCCTTGTTTCAGCAGGGTCGGAACCATGCCTTCCTTAAATGATTGGTTTATGAGATGCGTGATAGCCGGTGCCACAATATCGGCACATTTTTTTAACAGTTTAGTGGGGATGATATCATTAAGCGCTGTGCTGTCTCGCAGGGTACCTATAATATTTTTGGTGGTGTCGATGGAGATTGACTTTAGTGTGAATTTAGTTGATTGCAGCATATTTGTGTGAATATTGCCTTTTTGATTTAAAGGGGAGTCGGTGGAGGTTCTCTTTTGCTGAATAATTTCACAGATTTTTTCAATTTTGTTAATGAAATAATCCGATAATTTGCAAAACTCTTGTGATTCAAAATTCTGAGCCTCTAGGCAGGCTGGGTTCATGGTCTGAGCGACTAAGTTAAAGAGTTTGCGGGGACGGTTACGGGCTTTTGCGAGGATATTAGAAAAGTGATCTTTTTTTGCTTTAAAGATTTCTTTATGATATTTCTTAGTAATTAGTTTGTAAATTGTGTGGTTTTTCTCTGTTGAGCTTCTTCTCCAGGCTGCTTCCGCTCTTCTGCTTTCTTGCTTCAACAACGTGAGCTCTTTGTTAAATCAACCAGAGTTGTTTTTCCGAAAGCGCGTTCTGCGTTTCGGAGCTACTGTGTCTGCTGTCTGTAGTAGAGCTTTGTTGATGGAGTTTAGTGTTTCCGCTGCTGTTTGACGTTGTTCTATTGTCTTTATTTTGTTCCATTATGTAGTTTTGAAGGGTTTCGAGTGGAGCTTCTTCTGGGATCTTGTCCAGTGTGTTGTTAACGGGGTTTGTTGTTTTTTTTAAGAGCGCGTTTGTAGTGATTTTTAATTTTATTGCATGGTGATCTGTCCATGGTAGGGGCTCATTTTCCAGTGTGTTAATATCCAAATCTTGTTTGAAGATAAGATCGAGCGTGTGACCTGAAACATGTGTGGGCCCGCATACCAGTTGCTGCAGACCTAATCCTCCCAAGTGGTCAATGCAGGCGTCGGCGACGGAGTCCTGTGAGGAGTTGGCCCAGAGGTTGAAGTCCCCGAGTAGCAGGAGATGTTTGATATTTAAGGTATAGGTGTAGATGAATTCTGTCAATGATGTGAGGAGCTGCGTTTTTGGTCCAGATGGTCTATAGCAGAGTAGTATGTGAACAGTGTCCTGGGGATTTGTTTGCAGTTGCAGAGTGAGGATTTCCATGAATGGAAGTGAGCTCTGTAGATCAGGTTTAGTGAGCGAGAGGTGAGCCTTGTAGATCACCGCTAGGCCTCCTTTTCTTTGCCCCACTCTGTTTTCTGTTAGAATGCCATAATTTTCTGGCACCAGTTCTCCTAGAATGTTGTTACAGTCCGATGTTAGCCAGCTTTCTGTGATGAAGAGGCAGTCAATGTTGTGTTTGAATGATGAAATCGTGGATTTCCTGTCAGTGCTTTACTGCGGATCTTGTGTTGATCAAGGCGCATGATAAATGTTTTAGCTGAAGTGTAGAGGTGCAATTTTTATATGTCGATCATCGATCGTTTTTTAACAGTTGCTCTTTCCTTAATACTTTTTTGGTGACAACTGGTAATGTTGAGGCCGATGTTCTTAGACCCCAAATGGTTTTTGCAGAATATTGCAAGTTAACCATAATAACAGATGCGCCCCGAGGACGGTGACAATGGTTAAGTGGTAATCACGCTCATAATAAATGATGGTGAAAAATTCAGGTGGCCCTGATGAGCGGCGATAGGTGGACCCCCAACTAACCCCCCCCCCCCGTTGATCCAGAGGATGGCGAAAAACCCCTACCGAGCAATGCCAATCCACTGTGGCGGGGGAAAAATTTCCTTCCTGATCCCTCGCGGGCAATCGGGTGAACCCTGGATCAACTTACTATGGCGGTCGAGGCGTGTGTCCTTACCAGTTGGAGTTGATGGTCGGGGAAGCTGCTTGTCCTACGTTATGCGGCCGACAGTCCTATGGTGTAGTCACGGCAGGGGAGCGGTGCTGGGATGCGGATGAGGGACAAAAAAAGGAGTGACCGTGGAGGGTAAGCTCCCTCCGATGTATTTGGAGGCTCGAGAGTGAGGGTTCACAGGTGCTTATGGATGGTATGGTTGTGGATGGTGAGGAACAAGGAGATCCCTGTTCCTCGGGTGAAGCAAGATGGCCGACGGACGGAGCCAGGCCCGAGCCGTGGACTATCCTGCCGGGGAAAGAAGGCCTTTCGGCGCGGGGAGGCTCCGGGACACAGGGGGGGGGGGGAACCGGAGAGGCTCCTGAGGCGGGGGGCTGTCTGGGACCGGGGGGTTTGCGGCTATGGATGTGGATGTGGCATAATAACAGATGCGCCCCGAGGACGGTGACAATGGTTAAGTGGTAATCACGCTCATAATAAATGATGGTGAAAAATTCAGGTGGCCCTGATGAGCGGCGATAGGTGGACCCCCAACTAACCCCCCCCCCCCCGTTGATCCAGAGGATGGTGAAAAACCCCTACCGAGCAATGCCAATCCACTGTGGCGGGGGAAAAATTTCCTTCCTGATCCCTCGCGGGCAATCGGGTGAACCCTGGATCAACTTACTATGGCGGTCGAGGCGTGTGTCCTTACCAGTTGGAGTTGATGGTCGGGGAAGCTGCTTGTCCTATGTTATGCGGCCGACAGTCCTATGGTGTAGTCACGGCAGGGGAGCGGTGCTGGGATGCGGATGAGGGACAAAAAAAGGAGTGACCGTGGAGGGTAAGCTCCCTCCGATGTATTTGGAGGCTCGAGAGTGAGGGTTCACAGGTGCTTATGGATGGTATGGTTGTGGATGGTGAGGAACAAGGAGATCCCTGTTCCTCGGGTGAAGCAAGATGGCCGACGGACGGAGCTAGGCCCGAGCCGTGGACTATCCTGCCGGGGAAAGAAGGCCTTTCGGCGCGGGGAGGCTCCGGGACACAGGGGGGGGAACCGGAGAGGCTCCTGAGGCGGGGGGCTGTCTGGGACCGGGGGGTTTGCGGCTATGGATGTGGATGTGTCATTGGGGGCCGTGCGGTGTGCCTTTTCTAAAGTGGCCACCCGGCTGCTGCGGAATATGGAACATTGTGGATAGCGGGAGCTTGTCGGGGCTTACCTTAACCTGTGCTCCCTCTGATCGTTGCGGCTGCCAGTGCCTGACAGTACCTGCGGGAGGAAGGTAGGCGGTGGAGGAGAGGAGAAGGAGGGTGGCTGGATGGTTGAACTGCAGGCCGCAGCCATAGACTGTCCTGCCTACCTGGTTTGACAATCAGTGCGTGGGAGGCATTTGTGGCTGCGGTTGGCTGCTGTTTGGAGAAGGGAGGCCTGGGAGGGCTGGGAGGCTGGGGGAAAGGAAAAACAGAGACCATAGGCTGGATGCTGGGTACAGGATCCAAGATTGTTGGTGGTCCTGGATACCAGGATACTGGATGCTGGGTGCTGGCTGGAACGCTGAGAACCTGCCTGCCTGGAGCTATGAGCCACACGTCCTACTCCTTGGATCGTGCGCTGATTTGAGCTCCTGTTGCTATCCTGTGTGCAATATTCAT
Source organism: Rana temporaria (assembly GCF_905171775.1). Lineage (NCBI taxonomy): Eukaryota > Metazoa > Chordata > Amphibia > Anura > Ranidae > Rana > Rana temporaria. The sequence goes on from NC_053492.1 coordinate 57,040,375, forward strand.
CTCATATATGCAACTATAATAACCTGAGTTATAATTGCCTCTCATGCGTAATTAATAGTTGTCTCAACAACGCCTATTTACTATGTGCTTGACAAAAGTACTACCTATTTATGGGCTTATGCCCTAAGTTGCGGAACATGTTCTCCTAAACTTTCCTATGCTAGGGGTTGACGTATTTCATACCTTCTCCCTTAGGCCCCGTACACACGACCAAACATGTATGCTGAAACTGGCATTTGGAGCATGCAAACTAGGATACGTCCACGGACGGCGCATGCGCCGTTCGTTTAAACCGTCATTTACTTGGGGTCATGCTTTATTTACATAAAACACGCCCACCTCTTCACAATTTGAATTAGGTGCGCTTACGCCGACACATTTACGCTACGCCGCCGTAACTTAGGACGCAAGTGCTTTGTGAATACAGCACTTGCCTCTCTAACTTTCGGCGGTGTAACGTAAATTACATACGCTACGCCCGCATAACTTTAAGCCGCCGTACGTGAATCTGGCTATAAGTGTTTTTTTTTTCTTTGTTTTCTTTGTCTGAATTCCTCACTTCCTGTTCCTCCTCAGTAAGCTGTTCTGGCTGACTAACCCCCATGGATGATGGGGCAAGCTTACTGAGGAGAAACAGGAAGTGAGAAATTCAGATAAAGAAAAAAACATTTAGAAAGGAAATCGAAGGAAAGAGTAAGTGAACCAACAATGCACTAGCTTAAAGGAAACTATTTAGAAAATAAAAAAGAAACCTTTACAACCCCTTTAAGTTATGTGTAATAAAATGGAATGACACCGGGAAAAAGTATTGAACACGCTAACTAAAATGTATTTAATTCTTGGTACAAATTTCTTTGTTGAAGCGTTGAAGGAAAGTATATGGAAAATACTGATATATGCTGAGTTTTTATTTAACCTGGATTTACACTCCAAATAGCATTGTGTATGTCTTTTCCTTTGACACCTTCAAGGCACCTCCTGTATGGAGAAATTAGTCCCATGCATTGTTCAGGTGTGATTTTGGCCCATTCTTCCACAGTCTTCAAATCCTGAAGGTTCTGTGGGCCTCTTCTATGAACTCTAATCTTTAGTTCTGTCCATAGATTTTCTATTGGATTCAAGTCAGGTGATTGGCTGGGCCATTCTAGCAGCTTTATTTTCTTTCTTTGAAACCAATTGAGAGTTTCCTTGGCTTTGTGTTTGGGATCATTGACTTGCTGAAATGTCCATTTGGGGTGATATGCATGTGTGTAAGTTATGGCATCCATAGAGTTACATTTTTGTCTCATCTGACCAGATTATATTCTCCCAGTATTTCACAGGCTTGTCTAAATGTTGTGTAGCAATTAGAGTTGAGCCTGGCACCTGGATGTTCCTCCTATCACGGATGCCTTCTCATCCTCGGACGAGAGGACATCCGTGATAGGCGGAACACAGAACAGAGGCGCTGCTGGGAAAATTTGTGTTCCGCCTATCACAGGACAGTCTGAGAAGAAGGCGCGGCTTTCAAATCTTGGACGCTCGCAGCAGACGGAGACTGTCACCGGCCTGGAAGCCAGAAGCTGCAAAACGTGAGTGATGGCACAGTGGGGGGGGGGGCAAGTGATGGCACAGTGGGGGGGGGGGAAGTGATGGCACAGTGGGGGCAAGTGATGGCACAGTGGGGGCATGTAATGTAATGGCACAGTGGGGCATGTAATGTAATGGCACAGTGGGTCATGTAATGTAATGGCACAGTGGGGCATGTAATGTAATGGCACAGTGAGATTTGAAAAAAGCCTGTTTCTGTCAGCGGTTGTTTCTGTCAGCGGTTCTGGCTACCCCTCAGCTTCCAGAAAGACTAGAAGGAAGATGGTAGTCTTATATGGCGAGTATATCCCAATACCAAAATTTTTCCTGGAAAATTAGGGAGTCGTCTTATACGCCGGCAAATACGGTGTATATATATATATATATATATATATATATATATATATATAAAATCAGTAGAAAAAATGCTTCTATATACAGTATGACGTTCAGCTCCTACAGAACAGTGGGCCAAATGGGTTCAGGTGTTCATCTGAACGCCCAAACATCTCAAGTTGGCTCTTTCCTAGTCACCAGTAGTGATGGAGCTAAGGTTTGGGATGACCTTCTGGGAAGATGTCCGCATGATTGCAGGCTGCTGGCCCAACCAGCTATCAATAGGAAATTCACAGCTGCATGCATCACAGTGGCGGGATGTTGGTGACATCATTGACCGAATATGGCCATGTGTCTATTTGAACCATAGCTCGTCACTTGTCACCAGGGCAAATAAAGAGAGTAATTTCCCTAATGAGGACACAAACATCAACAAAAAACTGGCTTGAGATACACTTTGCCAAGCCAGAGGCAGTATGAGCCATAGAGAAAAGATAGAAAAAATAAAAAGTCTTACAATGAAATGGTTTTGGAAAGCGTTGAAGGATAGGATATGGAAAATACTGATATATGCTGAGTTTTTATTTAACCTGAACTTACACTCCAAGTAGCATTGTATGTCATTTCCTTTGCCTGCAAATCTGTCCCAGCATCCGCTCTATGAGCTTGCCTGATCTACAAGATATGTAAGAAAGAAGAGATTATAGTGAGTCCGTGTGCCATGTGGCAAGGCTCTAACCAGGGCTATTTCTGGAACACAAGTTAGGCTGATTTCACTCCATTTAGTAAGACAAGTAGTGGCTAAATGCTCACTTGGGTACGGTGGTTTTAGACTCAGTTCCGTATGTTTTGTGCATACATTCTTCTGACGGAACACCTGACAAACCACAGCTATTTGAAATCTCCAGAGTCACGTTATGATTCAGTATAGCAGTGTTGGTTCATAGCCCCCAGACTCCAGAGGAACTATGCTGTTACAAGTCGCCAGCCTCGTATAGACCCTTCTCAGGTCACCGAGAGCTGGCCCTATAAAAGGAGAACATTGCGTTCCTACAGCTCTGATGCCTAAATACATATTAAGCATAAAAGTAACCTTTATCTGCCCAAAAAGCATACGTTTTCTTAGGTGAACACTGACTCCATGGTGACACTGTAGCTACCATGATACCATTACACTCACTCATATAGAAACTGGAAGAATACTTGGGAATACATAAGAGGGGCACAATAGTGTAATACAGTAAGGGCCCTTTCACAAGACTGAAGTCCAGGGCCCGGATTCAGAAAGATGCGCGTATCTTTAGGCGGGCATAGCGCATCTCATATGCGCTACACCGCCGTAACTTAGTCAGGCGAGTAGTGTATTCAGAAAGAAGTTGCGCCCGAAGTTACGGCGGCGTAGCGTATATGGGCCGGCGTAAGCCCGCCTAATTCAAAGTAGGCAGGTTGGGGGCGTGTTGTATGCTAATGAATCGTGACCCCACGTAAATGACGCACCTAATGAACGGCGCATGCGCGCGCATGCTCAGTATCACGTCGAATTTTATCCGTAAATTACGCCGGCTCAATGTTTAGTCGACGTGAACGTAACCTACGCCCATCCTCATTCACGGACGACTTACGCAAACGACATAAAATATGACGCTGTTCCGACGTTTCCGACGTCCATACCTAACATGACTTACCCCTGCTTTATGAGGGGTAAAGTTACGCCGGACCGACGCCTTACGTAAACGGCGTATATAGATGCGCCGGACAGAACTACGTTTGTGAATCGGCGTATCTAGGTCATTTGCATATTTGAATAGGAAATCAATGGGAGCGCCAGATGCGTCCAGCGTATATATGCGCCCACAATACGCCGGCGTAGGAAATTTACGTCGGTCAGAAGAAGCCTATTTTCAGGCGTATCTAGTTTTCTGGGTATGGCACACAGATACGACGGCGCAAATTTACACTTACGTAGCGTATATCGAGATACGTCGGCGTAAGTGCTTTCTGAATCCGGGCCCAGGGCTTTTTTTCTCGGCGAATAGGTGCAGGAACTCCCCCCTTCTGAGTCCCTCCTTGTCTCTGCCCCGACCCTCCTCTGAGCACCGTTTCTTGGTTCCACCCCCTACCTACATCCTAGTACCGTCCCTTTTAGAGAATACAGAACCAAGTACCGTTTTGTGGTGCTAATTAATTAGTATGCAATTTTTTAATGATAACGAGAAAAGCATTACAATAGATCCCCCACAGCAACAATAGATCCCCCACACAACAATAGACTGATGGGCACTGATGAGGCTGGACTGATAAGGCTGCACTAATGGGCACTGATAGGCTGCTCGGATGGGTACTGATGAGGCGGCACTGATAGGTGGCACTAATAGGCAGCACTGATGGGCACTGATGAGGTGACACTGGTGGGCATTGACCAGGAAGCACTGATGAGGCTGTACTGATGGGTGGGACTGATAGATGGTACTGATGGGCACTGATAGGCGGCACAGAGAGGTGGCACTGATAGGCAGCATTGATATGCACTGATAGGTGGTACTGATGGGCACTGATAGGCAGCACAAAGAGGTGGCACTGACAGGCAGCACTGATAGGCACTGATCAGGAGGCACTGATGATGAGGCACTGATGAGCACTGATTGGCAGCACTGGTGGGCACTGATATGCGGCACTAATGGGCACTGATTGGCAGCACTGGTAGCACTGATAGGTGGCACTGATGGGCACTGATAGGTGGCACTGAAAACGTGATTGTGCTCCTATTATCCGCTGGGGCAGGAATTGAAGGGAAATCTTTCAATGGAACACAGACAGCAATTGAAAATGTACAAGTTTTACAACCCTTCCATGCTCCATACTCCCATACTCAAAAATATATATTTTTTGGCTTTGTATAAACTTTGAATAACAAATCACCATCATATTAGGGGGACCAAGGCTGCCGCGGCAAGCTGTACTGGGCACCATTTTTTTTTATAAACCTTGAGTGACAAATCACCCATAATTTTAAGGGGACCAAAGCTCCTGCGGCAAACTGTACTGTGCACCATTTTATTATGGCCATTACTAAAAATAACGATATTTCCTGGCAACATTTTAAAAAAGTTTTAACAGAAATCCTCTAAAAATAGTAAAACATTTTAAAAAGTGATCCTTTTACAAATATATATTTAGCCCTTTTTATCTAATGTACTTTTTGAAATGTTCGCAGCCACAGCCTATTCCTGTCCACCTTTATAAATAGTCATTTTTTTATTTTAGAAATCTCGACCTCCCAGAATTAGTAGGTGTTTTTAATTGAAGCGTAAAAAAAAATGGAATTTTCCACTAAAAAATTGCTAATTCATGTAACAGCTTTATTTGTCCTACAAGCACCAATCTGACTTGAGTCCTAAAACTCCGTAAAAACAAAAACAATACTTTGTGTATAATGGAGCAAACCATGGCTATGAAATCTGGCATTGGAATACAATTCCCAGCTATGGAAAAAAGTGCTTCTTCTTTGAGTATTAAATTAGGCTCATCCAATATTTCACCATCTATATTTATCCAAAGGCTTTAGCCGTGGGGAATTTAATTTTATACCTGAAACATTTTTAACCCACTGGGAGTCAAAAAGCATCTTGGTAAGGTAAGGTATTCATAGACATATACATACAAACATAAATAAATATATATATATATATATATATATATATATGCACACACACACTATATTACCAAAAGTATTGGGACGCCTGCCTTTACGTGCACATGAGCTTTAATGGCATCCCAGTTTTAGTCCATAGGGTTCAATATTGAGTTGGCCCACCCTTTGCAGCTATAACAGCTTCAACTCTTCTGGGAAGGCTGTCCACAAGGTTTAGGAATGTGTCTATGGGTATGTTTGATCATTCTTCCAGAAACACATTTGTGAGGTCAGGCACTGATGTTGGATGAGAAGGCCTGGCTTACAGTCTCTGCTCGAGTTCTTCCCAAAGGTGTTCTTTCGGGTTGAGGTCAGGACAGTCGGGACTGTGCAGGACAGTCAAGTTCCTCCACCCCAAACTCGCTCAACAAATGTCTTTATGGACCTTGTTTTGTGCACTTGGTGGCGGGACTATGGTGTGGGGTTGTTTTTCCAAGGGTTGGGTTTGGCCACTTAGTTCTAGTGAAGGGAAATCAAGACATATTGCACGATTTCATGCTCCTAACTTTGTGGGAACAATTTGAGGATGGCCCCTTTTCCAACATGACTGTGTACCAGTGCACAATGCAAGGTCCATAAAGACATGGATGAGCGAGTTTGGAGGGGAGGAACTTGAATGACCTGCACAGAGTCCTGACCTCAACCCAATAGAAAATCTTTGGGATGAATTAGAGCAGAGAATGTGAGCCAGGCCTTTTCGTTCACATCAAATTGGGCCCAATTAGCCATACCCCCGGTGTCATGTGACTCGTTAGTGTTACAAGGTCTTAGGTGTAAATGGGTAGCATTTTACACCTAAAATAAATATAATTTTTACTAGTGTCATACAACATTATAATTCTTCTATAGCTTGTAGGCGGAACATTCGACCGGAAATGTACGATTGCGGCATTGTACAGTTTAGCTGCTCTGTCGAATCTTCTTAAAACATTAGACGGACACCATAAGCCTTCAATGACAGATTCGACCTTAATTCATTCGGATTTTTGGATGAATGCATTTTTTAACGAAAAAAATAAAAATAAAAACAAATGTCGGGAGTAACTAAATAAATTTATTTTTCAGACGAAACGAAATTCCGAAAAAAAATATTTCAGTGTGCACATGTCTAGTAAATACCTTGTTCCAGCAGGCTTCCTCCAGTGCTGAGAGCACAGGTTTCTATTTACAAAAAGCATTGTAAGTATCTGAATATGGTTTAATATTAATCTCCTTCAGCCACTGCACTGTACAGGAGAAGCAGCAGTTCAAGGAGGCAATCAGTTCATATGCTGACAATGAGCATTTCTGAAAGGAGGAGAAAGCAGAGTGCCACAAAGATTAGCTGATTACTGTGCTGCTTCTCCTTTCACTATCCAGTCACAGACTGGAGGACCTTAGGCTCATGCCGCGTACACACAGTCGTTTTTCGGCATGAAAAAAAATTAATTTTTTTCATCATGAAAAAAAAACAAAGTTTTTCCAACTTCATCATTAAAAACGATGTTGCCCACACACCATCGTTTTGGAAAAATGATGAACAAAGCGTGGTGACGTACAACACGTACGACGAAACTCTAAAGGGGAAGTTCTATTCGCCTTTGGGCTGCTTTTAGCTGATTCCTTGTTAGTAAAAGACGATTCGCGCTTTTCTGTCTGTTACAGCGTGATGAATGTGCTTACTCCATTATGAATGGTAGTTTTACCAGAACGAGCGCTCCCGTCTCATAACTTGCTTCTGGGCATGCACGGGTTTAAAACGTTGTTTTAGCCCACACACGATCATTTTTTACATCATGAAAAACCGCATTTTGAAAAACAACATTAAAAAATGCAGCATGCTCAAAAATTTTTTTGGGCTTTTTTCAGAAGATGAAAAACGATGTGAAGCCCACACACGATCATTTTAAATGACGTTTTTAAAAAACGTCGTTTTTTTTCATGCCGAAAAATGATCGTGTGTACGTGGCATCAGAGGGAGTGGGTTGAATGGCTATTCATTTTTATTTTGATAGTTTGGACTGGCATTCTGCTCTAATATATGAGGTCTAAACTAAGAAAGGTTTTTATTAATAAAGATTATTCCACAATGTGTGAAGCACACAGCAGAATTTGCATGCAATAATAGCTCCTTGTACCTTTATAAATGGGTCCCATAGCTACTGTTCTGACCACACAAAAGCACAAATCATTTAGCCCTAATTTGAAGCCTAACTCGGTTGTTATAAATACTTAAATATACTTCAATAATAGTCATTATTTTTTATTAAATTTATTACAAATAATTATTATATATTCACTATAATTCCATAACCATATGTTAAGTCCTTTTTATGTTTCAGTGGGATCTGTTTCTTTCATGTTTTTTTTTTTTTATCATTATAGTGAGTTATATTAAAAAATACATTTATAAATATTTGTATCATTTAAAATGTACTCTTAAGGTATCATTTGAATTTTGACAACCACTGGTGTACCAATTATCTATTCTGAAAAAGAGGTGGGAAATTGATACCCTCCGAACGCATGCGCTGTTATATATTGTCTTGTTGAATGAACACCAATATTACATTTTTTTAAACTTTAGTTGAATGTTTTGACAATCTCATTGAAATTTGTATACATGAATTCCAAGCTTTGAGACTCGCAGGTAAGGCACACTCGGTTTGTGTTTAAGATCAGCCCCACCAGAGTCATTGCACCCCCATATAAACGTGTTTGACCCCCAATCATAGGTATGCGCAGCCTATTGCATTAGGGTGTGCACCCCAAAGCTCAAGCACACATGTGTGTGTGTGTGTATAAATATATAGGGCAGTAGGGAAATGGACGGCATCGGTAGAGCAGTGGACGAGGTCAGTAGGGCAGAGGTTAGTGTCAGTAGTTAATTAATTTTTTATTTTTTTATTATTACATTTTTACAATTGCATTATTTTTTATAATATTTTTATACAATTGTTTTCATTTAATTTTTTTCCAATTTTTTTTTGGTTCCCCATTGGAAGCTTTGTTAAAATATTAGGGGTTTAAACAGGCCCCTCATGTCTCACCTTTGAGACAAAGAAATGGACTGGGGACAAAGATTACCCAGTCCCTTTTTTTGTAGCCAGGTAGCTGGGGGAATCTGCCCAGCACAGGGTGATTAGGGTGTGCACAGGCACACCTGGTACACACCTATGCTCCCAATAATAATCCATTAATGAGCTGAATTTTTTTACAATTTTTTTTTGGTTCCCCATTGGAAGCTTTGGTAAAATATTAGGGGTCTAAACAGGCCCCTAATGTCTCACCTTTGAGACAAAGAAATGGACTGGGGACAAAGATTACCCAGTCCCTTTCTTTGTATCCAGGTAGCTGGGGGAATCTGCCCAGCACAGGGTGATTAGGGTGTGCACAGGCACACCTGGCACACACGTATGCTCCCAATAATAATCCATTAATGAGCTGAATTTAGCACATTAGTTACACATGTTCCAGCAATAAAAGCCTGACAGAAGCTCTAACCATTCTCAGATTTATACAAAACAATATAAATGGTTTTGGATGCATTTCAGCTTTAGCACTACACTTAGCAGTCCCGGGACAGCTTTGTCTAGCACCCAGGGCAAGCATGCTGAAATGTGCTCTCTCCCCTACTGTTAATGTATGCCTTAGAATGGGTTTACTGCCCTGTGTCCTTTCCCTGTCCCCATTCTCGGCTGTGCCCAGGGCAACTGTCCCTCCTGCCCATCCCTTGTCCAGCCCTGACACTCAATGCATACTTTTCAGAGAGGCATGCATTGATTAAAGGAGCAGGGGGGGGGGGGGTCTGGGAATATCTGTCTACAAGCTGCATTTTGGAAGGAAGAGAAATTAGATTTTTTTGGCAGTCACCAAAAATTAAAGGTGGTTACACATTGATATGGAAAGGTCATATTTAAAAATAATATTAAATGACAAACTGCTTAGTGCACACATAATATGTTATAGTAACAAAATTAGAGCTTTTGTTTTTAAAAGTAAAAAGGATTTATACTTTGTCTCTGTTTCACATGGGACAGACTTGCTTTAATACAATATAAGAGACGGAGTGGAATAGTTAAAGCAGCCAGAACACTAATTAGCAAAAAAATATATCAAAGATTGGAGCCTGCTATTAAACTCTGGGGAACAATCAGGTCTCTGACTCCTGCCCACCGCAGACGACCGTTTCTGGGGCTGATTGATTAATGGCAGAGAAAGCAGGAGGTGTGAATTTGTTTTGGATTCCGGCGGGTTTGAGGAAGGTTTGGCACAGGGCAAGTGTTTCATCAGCTCTGATCTTAGGAGGCATTTTTAGATCCCCGAACAGTGACCACCTACAGACGCCCTTCAGTGAGGTGGGTCCGAGCTCAAGAGGAAACGTTTTGCACTGAGAGCCTGTTTCAGCCAAGGTTGCTAAATGTAGTATGGGATTAAGAAAATACCACGCTCGTTCAAATAAACAAAATCATGTTTCCGCTGTGAAATGAGAAAAAAATTGCATATACATATTTTTTTTTAAATGGATAGTAGGAGGAAAAGCATCCTTTAGAACCAGTGAAACAGAAACGTGGTTAAGAAACCTTTAATGTGCAACTTTTAAAACAGAAAAGAGATTAATTTTACACAACCGGTTTACTTTTGACCCCCCAATGTTTTTGTGGAGGAGTTAAAGCAAGAGTGAATGAATCAATCTTACGTTTAAAGGATATGTGTACTTTTACAACTTATCCTTGTCCCTCAAAAAAGTCAACTGCAAGGAGAGCAGCTTTGCTAATATCCATGAGTTTCAAACACAGTGACCTCAAACCTGGCAGCATACTTAACTAAAACGTAAAATTCTCTATCGAATACTTACCACAATTTTCCTTTCCTAACTTAACTCCATGGCAGCATATAAATGGGTTTCTCTGCTCTCACTCCTACCTCCTAGGACTCCCCTAAATTTCTAGGCTCAGCATTCCATATCTAGCCTACTCATCAAACAGGGAGGTATCATATGGTACCATGAGATTAAGTCAGGAAAATAAAATTACATTAGGTATTTGATAGAGAATTTTCAATTTTTCTGACTAACACTGTGTCAGCATACAAATAGGAAGTAGCTCCTCACAAACAATGGTGGGGTGGAGTTCATTGCCAGAACTTTAAGGTCAAAATTACCAGTAGACATGGATGCTACCCCCAATTCCAGTAGTGAGCCATCACGTTATTAATGAAGGACAAATGACTTATGGTGCAACATGATAGACATGTGCATTCGTTTTCGTTCTAAAGCATTTTTGTCCGAATTTCGGGTATTTTCGTTATCGTTTTAACAAACGAAAACGAACGCGCGGAATCCAAAATCCGACATAAAAAAGTGCTTTATTTCGTTTTCGTTGCTACAACAGTTCGATATAGATAGGAGATTCTTCATGACATTGACAATAGCAATCTGTGTCTATCAAATCTGCGGTCGAATGTGCCTAACCTTAACTCTATTAGTTCAAGATTATTCTACATAGAGAGGAAAGATTCGACATAGAGAGAAAAGATGAGACATTATAGAGACTGCGTTGGGGTAGACCATTCGACATGAACGACGAAGATTCGACGAAGCAGCGAAAAACATAAACGTTGAATCTGTCATTGAAGGCTTATGGTGCCTGTCGAAAGTTCTAAGAAGATTCGACAAGCAGCTAAACTGTACGACAATCATACATTTCCTGTCAAATGCTCGGCCCATAGGCTATAGAAGAATTTGAATGTTGGTTGACTAGTAATATTAATTTATAAATATAATTATTACTAGTGTCATACAACATTAGAATCAGGGGTCAAGTCCTGGGGAAAAAAGTGTGGGAACTCCCACCCAAGATCCACTCCCCCACCAAAAAAAAAAAATGATACGCTCATATGCATAATTACTAAACCGCATGTTTTTTAAGCAAGTTCTTTCTAAATCCCGTGATAACTCTGGAATGTGTCCTGGGAACAATGACAAAAGCTCCCAGGAGACATTGCGGCATCGAAGAAGTGACGGAATACCCGCACACTACCCGATGAATCCATATACAGGAAGCGGCCAGTAACATAAAGGATTACTAAGGTTCGCCTTCCCCTGACAGTGACTCGAGCTGGGCATCGTCGCTTAGTGAAGGATTGACTCGGGCGGCTCGGCTGCTCTCAGCTGCTCTAGTCCTGCAAAGGGAACTGCGTTCCTGCTGTGAAAATAGTGCAGGAACTCCGTTCCCACGCGTTCCCGCAGGACTAGAGCCCTGATTAGAATTCTTCTATAGCTTGTAGGTGGAACATTCGACCGGAAATGTATAATTACCGCATCGTACAGTTTAGCTGCTCTGTCGAATCTTCTTAGAACATTCGACAGACACCATAAGCCTTTAATGACAGATTCGACCTTAATTCTTTCGGATTTTTGGACGAATGCATTTTTTAACGAAACAAAATAAATAAAAACGAATTTCGGGAGTAACTAAATAAATGTATTTTTCGAATGAAAACTAAATTCCGAAACAAAATATTTCAGTGTGCACATGTCTACCATTTGATAGGAAGTGCCCAAGAGGACAACACATATCAGGTTGAGTGTGCTGTCACTGCCTCCACAATTTGAATTGTACTCTTAATAGTTGATAACATGAGAATTATGCTGACTGTTGTTTACATCAAGTATTTAGTTACATGAGAAAAACATCATTGGCATAATATTTTGGAACAGGGTGTACAGTGTCAAAAGGAGACAATCCACATACAAAGGTAAATAAATCATATATAAAAGCAGTATACAGGCATTAAAAATTATGTATAAGCATCAGTAGAGCCCAACGCGTTTCACGAGACCATGCTCGCTTCTTCAGGGGTACAGTAGATGCTTAATTGTATCTACTATACAAGTAAAAAAACAAGTAAATGTATGTTACACAGAATGGGCAGGAAGGTGAGTGGTTCGTAGTGTAAGACTAGATACTCACCAATGGGCTTGGCCAGGTGATCAATTACTGACTTGATCATTGACTAATACGCACCTCATTTAAAGTCCCAGGGTGATTCCTTTGTATCTATGCATCTCATTGGGGATAGAGTTGATGTTGGGATGACACCAGACCTTTCAATATTTATTTATGTAAAACCTTTCCCAAAATTAAAAAAAAAACTGTTTGCTGTAACTGCTTATAAAGTGTTATCTGGAGTTTGGCTTAAATTTGAACTGCTAGTACATCCAACACTCTCCTTTTCCCAGATTAAACAGAGGTCCACACAAAAAGTGAACCTCCGCTTTTCGGAACCCTCACCTCCTTCGGTGTCACATTTGGCACCTTTCAGGTGGAGGGGGGTGCAAATACCTGTCTAATACAGGTATTTGCACCCACTTCCTGGCATAGACGCCCGTGGGAGTCACGCCCTTTCGCGTCACCCCCTACTGTCGTCTGGGAAACACACTGGTCCCAGGAGACAGCGGGGACAAGTGAGTTACTTCCTGATTCCCTCACCGAGGATGGCGGCAGGGGCAGCCAAGAGACGAGCAATTGCTCGGCTTCGGCTACCGACCTTGCGGGCACCTTGGACAGGTAAGTGTCCATTTATTAAAAGTCAGCAGCTGCAGTATTTGTAGCTGCTGGCTTTTAATATTTTTTTTTTCGTGGGATCTCCGCTTTAACTATGCTGCTGTCTGCTGTGCCTCCTATGCTCCTTTCTCCAGTGTGGGGGCACTCTAATACAGGAGGTGTATTTATTGGCCATATGTGAAAACAGAAGGAAAAACCCCCAAAAATGTAACGAATTTAGCCATCACATCTAAAGATTGGTAAGCTGAATATATAACATTTTTGGTTTGGAGTTTAATACCGCTTTAGGACGGATTCATGTGTCAATGTAGCCACAGTCTGTCTCTTCCTTTCAGCCATCTCCAGTGGTGGCCAGGAGCTCGAGAGAGACTAAAGGACCTATTTATCTTTGTTTTGAGCAAAGATTCACACAACTTTCATCCGAGATTCAATAATTTTTTATAATTGGACCTTTTGTGGAAAATGGCTAAAACTTTGGGTAAGTGGTGGGAATCTTGGCTGAAAACATTGATAAATAGTCTTCAGTGTCCACAAATCCAGTTTAGTAGCAAAACAGGAACCTCATGCTTAGCTCGTAACTGTCCCTAATTTAGAGGGACTGTTCCTCTTTTAGAACAAAAAATCTGCCCCCTTTTTCTCCTAAGTTGTCTATAAAAAATGTACTATTTAACTACCGATAGTGTAATACTATACTAACCTTTCATCCAAACTCTAAATAATTGCATTTGTTATTTTGAAAAGCCAGTAAAGTGGAAAAATAGTGGTAAAAAAAAAAACAAGTTATGGATTTCAACATTTATTTTTTCTTTGAATATTTATTCTTCCTGGCCTGCATGACTGTGGGTTTGGCAAGGGTGCACTATAGTTGGTGCTAAAAGGTGTCCATCTTTCATATCTCTGAAAGTTGAGAAGTATGACCTTTTGCATTAATGTTTAAAAAGCATTTCTGAAAATTTACTAGGGCTAGGGGTGGCCAGAAACAACTCAGTAACTAGTCGATTGTTCTGGTTTTCAAAGTAAAATGCTATGTCCCTAAAAATCCATAGCAGACCCCTATCAAGGATAAGAGTTCGATAGATTTTGGAAGGACCCCACATGATATATTTTATTTTTTTGCTTGTGATCCTACTCTAAATTCATAGACTGTGATGTTTCAGGGGTTTGTTAGCTCAAGTATAATCTTTTCCAGTGAGTCCATGCGTTAGAACTGTGATTTAGGGCTTGTTGGCTCACTTTTATTAGATTGAATTAAAGTCCAACACAAGGCAGTTGCCCATGCTTGGGTTTTCACCATCAAAACAGGAAACAACAAATAATATCAAGCCACTTGGCTTCTTAAATTCGCAGCACTGCTGCTTTGGTCTTGAACCTTGGCCTTTGGCTTTTGGCTGGTCCTTCAATCCATCTTACACATATGTGTTCGTGTGCCCCTTTCCCAGCTCTTTCTGGGTTCTCTTAGCTCTCCAGACTCTCTCAGCTCTTCTGAGACCTCTAGGTTCCCTCAGTCCTCTGGACTTGCTCACTCATCTCAACTCTCTCAGTCTTCTGGACAAGGTCCCTTCTGACTCCAGCATGGAGTATCGTTTCCTAAGTAGAGCACACATAGCAGGAGCCCCATCTATGCCCAAGCCTGTCATTATAAAGGCTGTGCGCACCTGGAGACATACCCTGCCAGTCTCCTGCAAGTAGGTTTGCAGCGATACAGATAATGGAATTTATATTGGTGCAGACACTAGGCATTTTCGCGAGTAAACCGATATCAGAAGCCAAACGATCAGAGCAGTCGCAGGGTCGCTTCCCACTGATGTCACTTCTGGGCCCTGCTTTTCAGGTTGGTCCCGGCAGTGCAGCTGTCCTCTGTTTGTCTCCATCTGTGGCTTCCCTCTGCTGGCTGGACCAGTATCCTCACGGCAGATATATCTCTGGCTAGTCTTGTTACTTAGAGCGCCCTACATCCAGAAACCCATCCCACCAGAACAGCAGTGGTAAGAATATGCCCCGGTCTAGGTGGGTACTGGGAGGGGTGGCCCCCCTTCCAAGCCCTCCACCACCGCTGACACTTGCCGGCAGTCTCCCATCTTAAAAACAGCACTAAGAGCTCCTCCTCCCCATTCCATTCCCTTTCAGCTACCATGTGCACAGTATATTGCTAGCTACTGCCATTAATTGGCATTCCTAAAATTCATCTTTACAGGTTGAAACTGCAACCAGTAGCTAGCAATACACTGTGCACATTGTAGCTGTAAGGCAAAGGGATTTCAGCTCCAATGTATGCTGTGTGTGAAGCAGGTGCTCTGCCTGTTTTCAGGCTATGTATAATGCAGGGATGGGAGACAGAGCTCTGCCCAGTCACACCTGTACTGTGCCCTCCTAATTCCCTATACTGTGCCCTATTGCCCCCCCCCCATACTGTGCCCTCCTGTACCCACGGCTAGGAGGTAAACCTCAGCCTCAAGATATCAGTGAATGACCACAGTTTCTCTTCTTGGGGGGTGTGAAACAACTGCAAAAAGTACCCCAAGAACTAACCATCTAAAAAACTGAAGGGCTGATAACAAAACCCGCAAGGTTTGTTGCTGGACCTGCCACCATCGGGGTCACTGGCAACAATTTATTACATCACCTAATGAAGTATATTATGATATGTGTGCGCACTGTGCTAATGAAAAATACCTGTTTGTGCTGCCACTTAATATTCATCACTTCTGACTTCATCACAGGGGGTCCCCTGTCTCAATTTCTATCTCCGCACGTGGAGAGTGTCTTTATTGATCTGTAAGGAGGTTGGCATGTATGAGCGGCTCTTCAATAACATCTAATAAGGCGATATTTTTCAGATACAAGAGTGAATGGCAACAGCATCTGGTGAGTCTTATTCTGGAATTGGCACACATAGTTACATAGTTAGTCAGGTTGAAAAAAGTCCATCCAGTTCAACCATAAAAAAATAAAATAATAATAACATACAATCCCATATACTCAACTCCACACCCACAGTTGATCCAGAGGAAGGCTAAAAACCCCAGCAAAGCATGATCCAATTTGCTACAGCAGGGAAAAAAATCCTTCCTGATCCCCCAAGAGGCAATCTGATTTACCCTGAATCAACTTTACCTATAAATGTTAGTACCCAGTTATATTATGTACATTTAGGAAAGTATCCAGGCCTTTCTTAACGCAATCTACTGAGCTGGCCAGAACCACCCCTGGAGGGAGTCTATAGAACATTTTCACAGCTCTTACTGTGAAGAAACCTTTCTGTATTTGGAGGTGAAATCTCTTTTCCTCTAGACGTAAAGAGTGCCCCCTTGTCCTCAGTGTTGACCGTAAAGTGAATAACTCAACACCAAGTTCACTATATGCACCTCTTATATATTTGTACATGTTGATCATATCCCCCCTTATTCTCCTCTTCTCAAGAGTGAATAAATTCAGTTCCTCTAATCTTTCCTCATAGCTGAGCTCCTCCATGCCTCTTATCAGTTTGGTTGCCCCAGCCCTATTCGCGTACGACTTACGCAAACAACGGAAACGACGGAAAAATCGACACTGTCCCGACGTCCAAAGTTAACATTGGCTACGCCTCATATAGCAGGGGAAACTTTACGCCGAAAAAAGACTTACGTAAACAATGTAAATCAATGCGCCGGGCGGACGTACGTTTCTGAAACGGCGTATCTAGCTCATTTGCATATTCGATGCATAAATCAATGGAAGCACCCCTAGCGGCCAGCGTAAATATGCACCCTAAGATACGACGGCGTAGGAGACTTACGCCGCTCCTATCTAGGCCAAATCTATGCGTAACTGATTCTATGAATCAGGCGCATAGATACGACCGCGCTCATTCGGACATACGACGGCGTATCTGGAGATACGCCGTCGTATGTCCTTTATGAATCTGGCCCTATAAGTGCAAAGTGCATTAGGAAGTGCAGTGGCTGTAAAATCTGAGGGGTAGATCTGAAAGGAGGGGGAGCTCTGCTGATTTTATCATCCAATCGTGTGCAAGCTAAAATGCTGTTTTTTATTTTCTTTGCATTTCCCCCTCGGATCTACAGCAACTGCACTTTCAAGTGCACTTTGCACTTTGCACTTGTGGTGCAAAGTGGATTTGCCTTTCGTAAATAACCCCCTTTGTGTGCTAAGGTGGAGGACTTACTAGCAACACCTTATTGCATCACTGGATGAAGAATTATGCACATTATGATATTTGTTATGGACATTTATAGTAACTAGCTTACTCTGTCACTTAAGGTGATGTTTTTTTTTTTTACAACAGCGGAACAGCATTGGTATTTTCATTTGATTTATGTATTGCTTTTTCTGTACTTCTGAGTGGCTGTAAGAGGATTTATTTATTGTTGTCACTAACGGTTTTTATGGGTCATAAACGAAGCACAGTTTTTTTCTTTTTCTAATCTATGCATTTTTCTGCTTGGATTTTATTGCTGTTTTGGTGAAGTTAAGCCCCTTTGTTCGATCCTGGTGCTGAAGCATGCCATTTTCATTTTGTTTTTAGGATGAATTTTTGTGGGCTTTATTTTTGCAAGATTGTAATTATGTTGGCCTTTTCCCCCTGATCCCCACAGTACATATGAATATAACATAATGTATGTATAATTCAACAGTTCATTTAGCTGTTTTACTAGAGTTCTGCCTTAACAAACCATGGGTATGATTCCAGCTAGTGACCTGCTGATTTTAATGAAATAAATATGAGTTTTAAGGTGTGTCTAATGTCTCCTGTAATCTGAACAATCTGGAAAACTGGAGGGTAAAATAAAAATCAGATTAGGACTCCACCCTGTCCCCTACTTTCAGAATGTGAAAATTTGTTTCAGCTTTTAACACTGTTTTCATATAAAGCATTGGCAAAGATAGGCTTATCTCCTTTATCTTATTGAACAATGGTATTGTGCCTTCCCCATTGTCTCAACCAGCTCCAAATTGATCCAAAAATATTTTTCCCATCAGCAACTGTCCCTGTTTTAGGCTTAATATATAACTGTGTATATACACTAGTTAGATGGAAAAATGTTTTAAAAAAAAAAAAAAAAAATAGTGTCTAGTAAAAAATATCTGGGGCCGGATTCAGAAAGATGAGCGCATCTCATCCCAGTGCGCCGCAAAGCCTCATTGGTATCGATGTGAACGTAACTTACGCAAAGCCCCATTCGCGAACGACTTACGCAAACGACATAAAATTTGTAAAACCTGTCGCGGGAACGACGTCCATACTTAACATTAGCTACGCCTCATATAGCAGGGGTAACTTTACGCCAGAAAAAGCCTAACGCAAACTACGTAAAAAAATGCGCCGGAGGGATGTATGTTTCTGAATCGGCGTAAATACCTATTTAGCATATTCCTCGCGTAACTATACGGAAGCGCCACCTAGCGGCCAGCGTGATTATGCAGCCTAAGATACCACGGTGTAAGACACTTACACCAGTCGGATCTTAGGGATATCTATGCGTAACTGATTCTCTGAATCAGGCGCATAGATACGACAGCCGGCATTTAGAGATACAACGGCATATCAGGAGATACGCCATCGTATCTCCTATCTGAATCCGGCCCCTTGTCCCTAGCAATCTAAAAGCTCAGCCCTGGGTGGCATGGGTGGTTGGTCTGAAATGGGAGCTCTCTTACCTAATGTGTGTTGATATTTTCAGTTGCTAACCTTAGAATGCACTGTTGTCCAGAGTCTGGTTATTTTGGCCTCAAGAGTTTGGGCAGATAGGGCGAGATCATGATTTCACCTGAATGGATTCAGGTGCTTTACATTGGAAATGGACTAAATTGCTCATCAGTTTGCTTTGTTGGACTCACCACGGCATTCATAGCTGGATTAAATCAGAATGGGGCCCTAAGCAAGGTAGCAGATTTGCCATTCCCAGTTCATCCATATACTGTATTCAGTAATACTAATCAAAGACCTCTGTCCAAAACCACACTTGGCCGTCTTTGGCTCTGATAACTGCTGCTATGCCATAGAAAAAGGTCCAAAAACGTACTGTAGGGTTCTGATATAGATACATTAGTGGGTTATGCAAATGTAAAAGATTGATGAGATGTGACTTCCTTCTATGGATGCTACATATTAATTCACCCAAATGGCTTTATGTCAAACTCCACCATTCTTGTGCTGACCTTGCAACTGAATTTTTTTAGACCAGACAGCAGTTTTCCAGACATGGACATCTCAGTGCTGATGTTCCTTCCTTAGCAAAAGATTTGCATGGTTTACGATGAACAGAAGAGGTACCCTACATAGCCAAATGTACTGACAAAAAGTGCACAACCTGTCTTTTAGCCTTTCCTCCCCAGTTCTGGCACATTATGTATTCTCCGATCTTGCTGGTTTTAAACTGAATAGCTAGGACACTTGTGTAAAAAGGAGAAAGCACAAACAGTTGTCCTATGAGGAGCAGAAAGTGTAAATCCAACCCTGCTTATAGCATGGGGAATGTTTTCCTATCGAAGGTCATGGTCAGGAAACGCTTTTATCACTAATGTCTTTGTAAGATATTGCTGATGTAGTACCCTCCTAGGTAGGTGCTAGAATAGTAAGGTAAGTGTTTATTTCTTTGATCGGTCAATTTAGTTACCACACTAGTCAGTGTGGCTGTGTTGTTGGTTAAGATAAAAGCATAGCTTACGGTAGCTCAGGTCTGGCCTAATCTGTGTGCTCTGCTGCTGCCAGTCTGCCTGATAGCTCCCTCTGTATCCAGGCAACTTAAAGTGGAGGTTCACCCAAAAACTCAATTTTTAACCTTAGATTGGGCCTAATTACGGGAAGCAGAATCGGGTGTTTTGGTTAAAATCAATGCAGTACTTACCTCTTTTGAGATAGATGTTCTCCCGCCGCTTCCGGGTATGGGCTGCGGGACTGGGCGTTCCTACTTGATTGACAGCCTTCCGACCGTCGCATACAGCGCGTCACCAGTTTCCGAAAGTGGCCGAACGTTAATGCGCAGGCGCCGTATAGCGCCACACAGACGTTCGGCAACTCGTGACGCGCTGTATGCGACCGTCGGAAGGCTGTGAATCAAATAGGAAGTCCCGAAGACCATACCCGGAAGCGGCGGGAGAACATCTATCTCAAAAAAGGTAAGTACTGCATTGATTTTAACCAAAACACCCGATTCTGCTTCCCGTAATTAGGCCCAATCTAATGTTAATTTTTTTTTTCAGGTGAACTCCCGCTTTAAGAAGTTTCTGGGTGATAGGTGCTGGGTTATGTAATGGGCAGCATTAATATTGATACAGCCCCTGACTATGCCAGAGAGGCAGGCTCTAAAGCACACAGAGCTCTGGGTCTTGTCCCAGAGTGGAGGAGTCCAGTCGGAAAGGGGGCACACTGCCCTTTCAGGCACAGGCTGCCATGAGGAAGCCCTTAGGTGGGCGAACCGAGGGAAGAATGCAGAAACTCAGGTGCTTAGAAAAAGCTCACTGAGGGGAGCTGTCTGTCACAGATCTGTCCGGTATCACTGGAGGGCATTGCTTGGAGGATTGGAGGTAGGTATCCACCTGTTCTTAGGCCTTGTAAGTACAGACATAGCTGGATCTTGGGGACCTTGTGCTCTAGCTACCCCTCTGGTGCCTAGTTATAGTCAGCTGTGGGTCTAGTAAAGGGAACACTGGCTGGTGTCCTGAAGAGCTCTATGCAGACACTTTTCTATTATTAAAGCGGGGGTTCACCCTGTTAAAAAAAAAAAAAATGTTTTTTTTTATTAGACCATTACATTCGGCATCGTAGCGCGAGCTACGGTATGCCGGTCTTACATTTTTTATCCCCGTACTCACTGTGCTATGGCTCATTGAAGATTCCGGGGAATGGGCGTTCCTATGGTGAGAGAAGGTGATTGACGGCCGGCCCTGGCACGTCACGCTTCTCCGGAAATAGCCGAAATAGGCTTGGCTATTCACGGCGCCTGCGCATTGTCTGTGCGCAGGCGCCGTGAAGAGCCGAGACCTACTCCGGCTGTCTTCGGGGAGCGTGACGTGCCAGAGCCGGCCGTCAATCATCCTCCCTCTCCATAGGCACGCCCATTCCCCGCGGGAGTCGGATTCTTCAATGATCGATAGCACAGTGAGTACGGGGATTAAAAATTTAAGACCGGCATACCGTAGCTCGCGCTACGATGCCGAATGTAATGGTATAATGATGTGAAGGAGGGTGAACCACCGCTTTAATACTGGATGTGGCACAGCATATATTTGCAATTCACCCCCTTATTTTGCTCTATGCAGAAACTTTTCTACTACTGCTACTTAAGCTAAAAGAAAGAGTTAGGCCGCGTACACACGGTCGGTCAAAACTGATGAAAACGGACTGAAGGACCTTTTCATCGGTCCAAACCGATCGTGTGTGGGCCCCATCGGTCAGTTATCCTTCGGTCAAAAAATGTAAAACTTGCGTTAAAATGTAACCGATGGACTGATTACCGATAGGTCAAAACCGATGGTTAGTATGCAAAAGCATCGGTTAAAAACCTGCGCATGCTCAGAATCAAGTCGGCGCATGCTTGGAAGCATTGAACTTCGTTTTATTCTGCACGTCGTTGTGTTTTACGTCACCGCGTTCTGACACGATTGTTTTTTTAACTAATGGTGTGTAGGCACATCAGACCATCAGTCAGCTTCATCGGTTAAATGATGACAACGGTCCTTCGGACTGTTCTCATCGGATGGACCGATCGTGTGTAGGCAGCCTAAGTCCTCAGTTGTACAAAGTTTTTTTTTGGAGTATTCCACCACTTCCCTCATGCCTATCCCAGTTCTCCAAAAATAAAAACAACAAAAACAACATCGCCTAAACTGGTCTTTGGAGAAAGAGTGAATGAGCCTGTTGTGTCCCTGGCTGAAGGGCTGAAGTTGGGAAGACCTGGACAAGTGATTCATGCGGCTCCTATAGGAGTAGTGCTACACTGAGAAGATGCATGCAGCAATGAGTAAGCAACAACAGCTTCACCAAATTTGTAGAAAGTAAACATAGGGCTAGATTCAGAAAGAATTTACGTTGGCGTATCTATTGATACGCCGCGCAAATGCAAAGCTGCGCTGGCGTATCTTCTTTCTGTAGTCAGAAAGCAAGATACGCCGAAATTAGGCTAAGATCCGACTGGCGTAAGTCTCTTACGCCGTCGTATCTTAGTTGCATATTTACGCTGGCCGCTAGGTGGCGCTTCCGTCGATTTAAGCGTATAATATGCAAATGAGCTGGATACGCCTATTCAGAAACGTACGTGCGCCCGGCGGATTTTTTTACATCATTTGCGTAAGGCTTTTTCCGGCGTAACGTTGCTCCTGCTATATGAGGCATAGCCAATGTTAAGTATGAACGTTGGCACAGCGTCAAATTTTGCGTAGTTTACGTAGTTTGCGTAAGTCGTTCGCGAATAGGGCTTTGAGTAAATTACGTTCACGTCGAAAGCATTGACTATTTGCGACGTGATTAGGAGCATGCGCACTGGGATACGTTCACGGACGGCAAATGCGCCGCTCGTGAGAAACATCATTTACGTGGGGTCATGTTTTATTTACATAAAACACGCCCACCTCTTCAGAATTTGAATTTGGCGCGCTTACGCCGGCAGATGTACGCTACGCCGCCGTAACTTAGGGCGCAGGTTCTTTGTGAATCCAGCCCCAGCCTCACTAAGTTACGGCGGCTATCTGAATCTAGCCCATAGTCCCTACCAGTGCTGGTGACAGTGTGGAAGCCAATATTTATGCTGGGTAAAAAATAAAAATAGTTGCTCCCACACTGTCACCAGCTCTGGTGGGTACTATGTTTACTTTACACACATTTGATAGGGCTATCAGCCCTGAAAATTGACATTTGTCAATTTGATAGATGATCTCAATGGGGTTGGACTTTGTATAAAGTTCACCAAATCCTGCTTGAACAGAACCCTGGCAGTTTGACTCATCCATACTGTTCACAGACTCTTGAGTGCACATTCGTTCCTGGTAGCTACCATGTAGCTCAGTCAACTTCCACAGCAGCCCCAAGCTCTTGCACACAGGCTCCCAGCCACTTCTCTGTCCAGCCAACCAATATTTAATTGTCAATCCTGATGGAATTGGGGCACTTTTCTTTGCTCGCAGTGGACTGCTTACTCAACTAATGGGAGATTTGTAATCCTCTAGATACAGGGGACCTGGTAGTATACTTATTTTCCTTCTCAATCCAACAATCTTTCTTCTGACAAGGCACCACTGACTCCTGGGGTTACATCTTAACATTGACTTTCATGTGAACGCAGCCCTGCTTGGTCCCAGGCATTGACAAGCGTGTACACAAGAGGAGAGGTACCCCCATGTGCGCAGGGCGAGTAGGGCTCACCCCACATTCAAAGGCAGTACAAAGTGATCTCAAAATTTTGTATGTCCCCCAGTTCTCTGGTCGATCAACATAGTTTGAACATTTTTTTTCTGCCTCTGAACTACGTTAGCCTACTGTATGTGTCCATGTCCATGCACACACCGGTGTTTAGAGGAGTTTGGAGGCAAGGGCACTTAACAACTTGCCGCCCAGCTCACGCACATTTACGTCGGCAAGTCGGCAAGTTACGCCATGAGTTGTCAGTCCACCCCTGCTCAGAGCGGAGATCAGTGTCATGTGACAGAGAGCCCATCCACCCTACAGTTAGAAACACAAGGCAGGGAACACTTAACCCCTACAGCGCCACCTAGTGGTTAACCCCTTCACTGCCAGTGTCATTTTCACAATAACCAGTGCATTTTTATAGCACTGATCGCTGTAAAAATGACAATGGTCCCAAAAATGTGTCAAAAGTGTCCGATGTGTCCGCCATAATGTTGCAGTCATGAAAAAAATCACTGATCGCCACCATTACTAGTAAACAATTTTTTTTTATAAAAATGCCATAAAACTATCCCTTATTTTGTAAACGCTATAACTTCTGCCCAAACCAATCAATAAACACTTTTTTTTATATATTTTCTGGGGATATTTATTATAGCAAAAAATAAAAGTGATTTTTTTTTTCAAAATTGGCACTCTATTTTGGTTTATAGCGCAAAAAATAAAAACCGCAGAGGCAATCAAATACCACCAAAAGAAAGCTCTATTTATGGGAAAAAAAGGACTTAAAATTTTGTTTGGGAGCCACGTTGGACGACTGCGCAATTGTCAGAAAAAGCGGCGCAGTGCCAAATCGCAAAAAGTGGCCTGGTCTTTGACCACCCAAATGGTCCAAGGCTGAAGTGGTTAAGGGGGGAAATCTTCTGGGAATAAAGTGGTTAAAAGCAGGCAAAAAAAAAGTCACTTGTGTGTTCAGAAGAGGAGCATTTGAGCATAGAAAATGCTTAATAGCACTTAAACATGACTAAATGTGTATTAACGCTCGGCGCATTGCCACGTTAAAGCATTTTAATTGAGAGAATACTGGCCAATAGAAAGTATTAACACCAGGAGCAGAAACACGCATAAACACATGTGAACGCGCATTAACGTGCGTGTAATTACGCGTCTTTTTACCACGTTTTTGTTGCTGCTAAACTCCTGTAGGAGAAAAAAGAGTCAATAGAATACAGTGTGCATGAAGCCTATATCTGTTACAACAAATCTGACAAAGCAATCAGCTGGACCTAAGCGTTTGAACAGAATGTCGCTGCTGTCCGGAGTCTACAACGCAACCCGATATTAACGCACAATTACCGACACAATAAAGACAATTAAACAATGACTTCAGCAATGTTTCAGGACCAAATGAGGTCTCTGGTTTGCAGAGCGTAAGCACAAAATACTCTTTGTCAAAGGATCTGCGTTACAATCAAGTTGACTCGGCTTCTGTTTTCTATCAGTCCGCTGATTGAAATTTTCCTGCGCTAATGATACTCATCCGCAGCGGCCAAAAGAAAATTTCATAACTAAAGGGCTTAAGTGATTTTCTGTGCGCAGCCATTTGTGTCAAAGGTCCAAAAGAGGCAGCGAGGGAGGAACGGAGAGATTACATTACCCAGGTTTAAGGAGGGGGAATTAGCAGACAATAGGCTCACGTATTTGCTGGGGGATTCCCCGTTAAAGGGGAATTCCTTCTTAGATTAATATAAAACGATACAAATTTGCGCTTGGGCAAAAACAGGTCAAAACTCTCCATGGGCAACAACCTAAGGCTGTTTAGGCAATTATATGTTTGTGCCCCCCCCCCAAGCCCACTGCCCCACACTGTGAGACATACAATAAATAGCAGCTAGACTCAAAATCAGTTTACTCCAGCAGATCAGCAGAGATTAGTTGCTAGAGCTTACAATTATTTCTTCTTTCTGATTGGTTGTTAGAGGTTACTACACATCATTACCAGGCCCGGATTTACTGCCTTTGCCGCCCCAAGGCCGGGTCCTTCAATGCCGCCCCCCCCCTGCGCAGTACAGGGGGGGACATTATGAGTGAGTGAGTGAGTGAAAAATGTATATAGCGCTACACATGCAAACTGAATCGCCTCTGAATCCACCGGTGGACTTTTTCGGCAGGACACTGAGAAGCAGGGGGGTGCTGCTGCCGAATATGACATTGATCATTGGGGGGTGCTGCTGTCGAAAATTACATTGAGAACCATCTCACCTCCTCTTCCCTCTGTTTTCTCTCCTCTCACCATCCGTGTCATGACAGGGGGAACTCCCGAAATAAAAGTGTCCTCTCCTCTCAGCTGCAATGCCGCCCCTGCACCCACTGCCGCCCCGAGGCCTGGCCTTGATGGCCTTGTCTGGAATCCGGCCCTGATCATTACTGCACACTGGTTGCTAGAGGTTACTGCACATATTTAACACTCACTAATTGGTTGCTAGAGGTTACTACACATTATTACTGCTCACTAATTGGTTGCTAGAGGTTACTACACATTATTACTGCTCACTGATTGGTTGCTAGAGGTTACTGCACATCGTTACCACTCATCAAAGTAGAACTAAAGGCAATTTTTTCAGTTTTGGCTAGAGAGTACTGCACATTGTTGCTACTAACCGATTGGTTGCTAGAGAATATTGCAAACTATTATTGCTCACTGATTGGTTGCTAGAGAATACAGCAGGTCATTACTGTTCACTGATAGATTGCTGAAAGTTACCGCACATCATTACCGCTCACTGGTTGCTAGAGGTTACTGCACATTATTACTGCTCACTGGATAATTTCTAGAGGTTACAGCACATCATTACAACTCACTAATTGGTTGTCAGAGTTGACTGCACATTATTACCGCTCAGTAATTGGTTGCTAGAGGTTACAGCACAACATCTCCTCACTGCCTAAACACCATGGACTGCGGAGGTGACGGGACATGCTAATAGACAGAAAATCCTAAAACTTGTTATTAACCACTTGACCACTGGGCACGAAAACCCCCTTAATCACCAGACCAATTTTCAGCTTTCGGTGCTCTCACAATTTGAATGACAATTACTCAGTCATACAACATTGTACCCATCTGAAATTTTTGTCCTTTTTTTCCCACAAATAGAGCTTTCTTTTGGTGGTATTTGATCACCTCTGCGGTTTTTATTTTTTGCGCTATAAAAGAAAAAAGACTGAAAATTCTGTAAAAAAAAAAAAAAAATCTAGTTTCTGTCATATTAGCAGGTTATTTCTCACACACAGCATATGCATACTACAAATTACACCCCAAAACACATTCTGCTATTCCTCCCGAGTATAGCGATACCACATGTGTGCGACTTTTACACAGCGTGGCCACATAGAGAGGCCCAACATGCAGGGAGCACCATCAGGCGTTCTGGAGCACCCAGGCCAATTCTGACATTTCTCTCCTACATGTAAAAATCATCATTTATTTGCTAAAAAAATTACATAGAAACCCAAAACATTATATATGCTTTTTTTTCAAAGACCCTAGAGAATACAATGGCGGTTGTTGCAACTTTTTATCTTGCACGGTATTTTCGCAGCAATTTTTTGAACGCGTGTTTTTAAAAAAAAAACAGTTTTGTGCTTAAAAAAAAAAAAAAACAGTAAAGTTAGCCCAATGTTTTTGCATAATATGAAAGATGAAGTTACGCCGAGTAAATAGATACCCAACATGTCACCCTTCAAAATTGCACACGCTCGTGAAATTGCGCCAAACGTTGCTACTTAAAAATCCCCATAGGCGACGTATTGCAAGGTATTGGAGTATTGAGGGTATTGCGGAGTATTGGGGGGGTATTGCAGAGTATGGGGGGGGTATTGCAGAGTATGGGGGGGGGTATTGCAGAGTATGGGGGGGGTATTGCAGAGTATGGGGGGGTATTGCAGAGTATGGGGGGGGTATTGCAGAGTATGGGGGGGGGTATTGCAGAGTATGGGGGGGGGTATTGCAGAGTATGGGGGGGGTATTGCAGAGTATGGGGGGGGGTATTGCAGAGTATGGGGGGGGGTATTGCAGAGTATGGGGGGGGGTATTGCAGAGTATGGGGGGGGGTATTGCAGAGTATGGGGGGGTGGGTATTGCAGAGTATGGGTGGGTGGGTATTGCAGAGTATGGGGGGGTGGGTATTGCAGAGTAAAATAAAAAAAATGATGAGTGCAATACTCTGCAATACCCCACCCCATACTCTGCAATACCCCACCCCATACTCTGCAATACCCCACCCCATACTCTGCAATACCCACCCCCCCAGGGTGGGTATTGCAGAGTATGGGGTGGGGTATTGCAGAGTATGGGGTGGGGTATTGCAGAGTATGGGGTGGGGTATTGCAGAGTATTGCACTCATCATTTTTTTTATTTTGCAGAGTATTGCGCAGGGATGGCTGGATCTGTGACTGCAATTGTCACAGATCCAGCCCACAGTGCGGCGGCTGCTGCTGCCGCCCGATCCCCCCCCCCCCCTCCCTCTCCTCTCACACTGTACCGAACGGTACAGAGAGGAGAGGGAGGAACCGGCGTCATTACATGACGCCGGTTTGTTTACAAGTGATCGCGCCGTCATTGGACGGCGCGATCACGTGGTAAGGAGCCGCTTCCATTGGCTCCTTACCGCGAGTGCTGTTGCTGCGGGTCCCGTAGACCCGGCGAGCACCGGCGATCGCGTGTGCGCGCCCGCTCGGGCGCGCACAACGCAGTCTCTGGGAGGACGTACATTGACGCCCTCCTAGAGTACAGGAACCGCTCTGTAGCCGTATTTTGGCTATAGGGCGGTTACCAACTGGTTAACAATGAGCAGAGCAGAGCACACACAGATACAAAATGCACCACAGTTGATTTAACATGGTTTGCTAAGGATCTAGTTCACATTTGTGTGTTTTGAGCTGGGTGCATTTTTTTGGCAAGGGCCATGGGATTTTTTTTCCCGCAGCAGATTTTTTGCACGTAATAGACTTCAATGGACCCGCATCAAAAATGCAAGTGTTGTGTTGTTTATGCGTTTTTTGGGCTAATAGGAAAGTTTGACAGTTCTGTTCACAGAGTGTGACTTTCATGCAACTTTACACTCTGTGGAATCAAAGTCGCATCAAAAGTAGTGCAGAAACCTTTATGTGTCTAAAGTCGCATGTTAGGGTTAAGGGCTAGGGTTAAATGTTAGTGTAAAGGTTAAAAATTAGAGTTAGGGTTAGCAGTAATTGTTATGGTTAGGTTGCTAAAGCTAGCAATGACTGCTAACCCTAACTCTAACCCTATCCCTTAACTCTAAGGCCTCGTACAGACGAGCGGACCTGTCCGATGAAAACGGTCCGCGGACAGTTTTCATCGGACATGTCCGCTCGGAGATTTTGGTCTGATGGTTGTACACACCATCAAACCAAAATCCCTGCGGACAGACAGCGCGGTGACGTGGCGGCGACGTGACAGCGACGTGACTGCGACGATGACGCGGCGACGTGCGCGAACCCGGAAGTTCAATGCTTCCACGCATGTGTCTAATCACTTCGACGCAATGCGTGGGTTCTCGGGCCAGCGGACATGTCCGATGAGTCATACTGACCATCGGACATGTCCGGCGGACATGGTTCCAGCGGACATGTTTCTTAGCATGAAGACTTACACATGTCTAAACGCTGTACGCATCTAAACAAGTTTAAACGCTAGTACTTTAACCACTTTACTACCGGCCGCTGTCAATTGACGGCGGCACGATAGTGCTCTTGTTCTGGGAGGACGTCATATAATGTCCTCACCTTGCTGAGCCACCAGGGGGCGCGCCGCATTACTGGGAACCCGATGCGCGTGCCCTGGGGCTGCGATGTCCGCCTTGCACCCGCAATTGCCCAGTAACTGAGCAGGACCGTGGATCTCTGTGTGTAAACACAGATATCCACGTCCTGTCAGGGAGAGGAGACCGATGCTGTGTCCCTTAGGGGCACATAGGGGCACCGATCGGTCACCTCCCCCAGTCAGTCCCCTCCCCCTACAGTTAGAATCACTCACTAGGGTACACATTTAACCCCTTGATCGCCCCTAGTGTTAACCCCTTCCCTGCCACTGCCAGTCACATTTACACAGTGCATATTTTTAGCACTGTTCGCTGTATAAATGTGAATGGTCCCAAAATAGTGTCAAAAGTGTCCGGTGTGTCCGCCGCAATATTACAGTCACGATAAAAATCACTGATCGCCGCCATTACTAGTAAAAAAAAAATTAAATGCTATGAATCTATCCCCTATTTTGTAGCCGCTATAACTTTTGCGCAAACCAATCAATATATGTTTATTGCGATTTTTTTACCAAAAATATGTAGAATAATATGTATCGGCCTAACCTGAGGAAACACATTGTTTTTTTATATATTTTTGGGGATATTTATTATAGCAAAAAGTAAAAAAATATTGCTTTTTCTTTTTTAATTGTCGCTCTTCTTTTGTTTATAGCGGAAAAAATAAAAACCGCAGAGGTGATCAAATACCACCAATAGAAAGCTCTATTTGTGGGGGAAAAAAAGATAAAAAAAATTATTTGGGTAAAGTGTTGCATGACTGTGCAATTGTCATTCAAATTGTGACAGCGCTGAAAGTTGAAAAATGGCTTGGGCAGGAGGGGGGTGAAAGTGCCCAGTATTGAGGTGGTTAAATGTGTATTTTTTTATGCAGGATCTTCTGCTAGCTCTGCAAAAAAAGGACCTGTTTTTCCCGGGCAGAAAATAAACGAATCCCTGTGTGAATGAGGCCTAGAGCTTTCACTGACAGGTTTTAAAATCCAAAATAAAACGGTGCAAATAGTAAAATGCTAAAATAGACCAAGATCACCTAATATTACATGCTTGTGCCACATGGGGGTGCCAGAGGTATGTCTTTTTTGTTGGTATGTGAACTTCCAATCTGCAAACACATCATAGCGAGCCGCAGGCTAATTATACTGTTCACCGAACATCATATCCCATGAAGACCAGCAACACTTCTACACTTGGAGGAATTTCTTAAAGTTGAACTAAAGGCAATTTTTGCAGTTTTGGCCAGTTTGGAGAGGGACTAGAACAGCTGTCAGGTTCTTATTGCTAAATAGAAATAAAAAAACTAAAGTGTGGCTCTAAGTGAGCAAGTGAATAGCGTGTGAACCTGGAACGGTAAAATAGGCAATGTAAAATTGAATGTGAATAAAACCAAAACATAAAAGTCCAAAGTGAATAATAAACTTCTATGGAAGGTCCATTAAAGTTCAGAATAAAGTGAAAGTGAAAGGTCTTTCTTGGATAATCTGGGATATATCTTGAAAATACAGTCAAAATGGTAAAGTGTTCACGCTTACCAGATTTGATGGACACATGTGCCGTATAGCACGTTGGTCATACAGACACCCTTGAGGGAATGACCTCAAACAGGAGCTCCCACCACTGGAAAAACGGTAAGAAGGGTTCCACCCAAAGCTGAATGAGGACTGTCAGATATCCATGATGGACTCCAAAACATGCGATGAATCACATCAAATGGTGTGCATGAAAAACAAATGATCCGCACTTTGGGCTAGATTCAGAAAGAATTTACGCCGGCGTATCTACTGATACGCCGCGTAAATTCAAAGCTGCGCCGGCGTATCTTCTGTCTGTATTCAGAAAGCAAGATACGCCAAAATTTGCCTAAGATCCGACTGGAGTAAGTCTCTTACGCCGTCGTATCTTAGCTGCATATTTACGCTGGCCGCTAGGTGGCGCTTCCGTCGATTTACGCAAGGAATATGCTAATTAGGTAGATACGCCGATTCACAAACGTACGTACGCCCGGCGCATTTTTTTACGTTGTTTACCTTAGGCCTTTTCCGGCATAAGGTTACTCCTGCTATATGGGGCGTACGCAATGTTAAGTATGGACGTCGTTCCCGTGTCGAATTTTGAAATTTTTACGTCGTTTACGTAAGTCGTTCGCAAATAGGGCTTTGCGTAAATTACGTTCACGTCTAAAGTATTGACGATTTGCGGCGTAATTTCGAGCATGCGCACTGGGATTCTTTCATGAATGGCGCATGCGCCGTTCGTTAGAGACGTCATTTACGTGGGGTCATTTTTTATTTACATAAAACACGCCCACCTCTTGACAAATTGAATTCGGCGCGCTTACGCCGGCAGATTTACGCTACGCCGCCGCAACTTACGGAGCAAGTGCTTTGTGAATACTGCACTTGCCCGTCTAAGTTGCGGAGTCGTAGCCTAAATAGGATACGCTACGCCCGCACAAACTTGCGTCCCCCTATGTGAATCTAGCCCATAGTGTAATACTGTTTGATATTTAATGGTAAAAAAGGGGGTTTACACTTATAGCAAATCCGATAAAACAAGCTTGTAATTAAAATGGAGTATAGGCAACAATTCCAAGAGCATCATCCGACATGTTTCGTCCTCGAGGAATTCATCTGGGGTATGATAATAGATCGCAGTTCATTGACGGCTGCTGATTGGCCAAAGCATGCACCTGACCTGCATGCTTTGGCAAATTACAGCGCAATCTGCTGTGAGAGCCATGATTGGCCAAGGGCAGTGTGCCTTTGGCCAATCATGTCTTAGGGGGCTAAGCTCACGCCCCAAACTATATAAGGCTGCTTACATGGCGGTCGTGTATAGTGTGATAATAACATAGAGAGGAGAACTTGAGCGAGATTAGGCAGGTTAGTTAGTGGCGTGTAGGCAGTTTAATATATTTATACACAGTGCAGTCAGTGCAAAGTACAGGCATACCCCACTTTTAAGTACACAATGGGGTTTATTTACTAAAGCTGGAAAGCGCAAAATCTGGCTCACTTCTGCATAAAAACCAATGAGCTTCCAGGTTTTCTTACCAAAGCTTAATTGAACAAGCTGGGTTTAGAAGCTCATTGGTTTCTTTGCAGAAGTGAGCCTGATTTTGCACTTTCCAGCTTTAGTAAATAAACCCCATTGTGTACTTGAAATCCTGTATATAATAGTGTATTGAAGTGGTTAAGCGGAACTCTTTGACAGAATTAAGAAAAATACGGCATGGCCCCCCCCCCCAAAAAAATCCACGCCAGGCCCTTTGGGTCTGGCATAGATTTTTAGGGGAACTCCACGCCCCCCCCCCCAAAAAAAACAATGTGGTGTCCATCCCAAAATCCATACCAGGCCCTTTGGGTCAGGCATAGATTTTAAGGGGAACTTCACACTAAAATTACAAAAAAAAATTGCCGTGGGACCCCCCCAGAATCCATACCAGACCCTTATTCGAGCAAGCAGCCTGGCAGGCCAGGAAACATGGGGGATGCGTGAGCTCCCGCTCCTGAACCATACCAGGCCGCTTGCCCTCAACACGGGGAGGGTGTTATGGGGTCCAAAGTTGGTCAATGACATAATAACCGACTATACCCTGTCCCATTGTTTACATTCACCAGTGGGGACTGGGAGCTGTCATTTGCAGCAAATTGGCATTGGGATCTGCATCGCTGGACAACATGATTGACGATGGATTTACATGGTAGGACATTTAATCTGTCCAATTAAATTACTTGTCAAATTGTGAATGTACCGTATATACTCGAGTATACGCCGAGTTTTTCAGCACATTTTTTTGTGCTGAAAATGCCCCCCTCAGCTTATACTCGAGTCCTCTCGGCGCTGTGACCATCTGCAGCCTTATTATCTCCCGGCGCAGGGATATATTTTGTCTAGTCGGCGGCCATGCAGTGTAACAAAGCCCCGCCTTCTCCTCACCCTCATCCGTGATTGGCTGAACACTGGCTCACTGCTAGGAAACCGAGCCAGTGTTCCCGTCACGGAGGAGGAGGAGGCAGCACTTGGTTAGACTGCATGGCCGCCAACTAGACTGAATATATCACAGCACCGGGTGATAATAAGGCTGCAGATGGTCACATCGCCAGGAGATCATAACGCTGGCACCACGGCAGATGAGCACAACGCCAATTAGGTACTTGAGGCACAGTGAGGCATGTAGATGGGCACAGTGAGGCTGAAGCATGCAGATGGGCACAGTGAGGCTGAGGTATGCAGATGGACACAGTGAGGCTGAGGCATGCAGATGGACACACTGAGGCTGAGGCATGCAGATGGACACAGTGAGGCATTGTTGACCCTTTTTTCCACTTACAGTAGCTGCTGCATTCTCACCGTAGGCTTATACTCGAGTCATTATGTTTCCCCAGCTTTTTGTGGTAAAAGTAGGTGCCTCGGCTTATATTCGGGTCGGCTTATACTCGAGTATATAGGGTATATTTTATATTTCCTTTTTTTATGTGAATGAGTAGGGGCCCTTTAAAACAAAACTTTGCACCCATGTTTATTTTTCCATCTGTCCCTTTACCGCTTTTCCACAACTATCAGCATTCTAGAGGACATTTTTTCTACTCTACAGCAATTGTGTGGTTTGATGTGAGATTCCGATTTTACAATTTATGACTCTATCTTACAACAAAACAAACAATTAAATGTATTTTTAGTAACAATTAACTCTCCATATTATAGCTTTTCTGCCTAAGAATAAAAGAAGAATGTAGATCAGGGGTGTTAAACTCAATATCATCATGGGCTGCATAAGCAGTTTGGTTGCCCTCAAATGGCTGGTTGTATCTGCACTCCACCATAGTGTTCAGTCTGAGCAGTCTCCAATAAAGTTTTCTTGCGCTTCATACTAAGCACAGGGTTCAGGAGTGCTCTGCATAGAGAGTACAGGGTTCAGGAGTGTGCTGCATAGGGGGCACAGGGTTCAGGAGCGCGCTGCATAGGGGGCACAGGGTTCAAGAGTGTGCTGTGTAGAGAAGCCAGGGTTCAGGAGTGCTCTGCATAGGGAGTGCAGGGTTCAGAAGTGCGCTGCATAGGGAGTGCAGTGTTCAGGAGCGTGCTGAATAGGGAGTGCAGGGTTCAGGAGTGCGCTGCGTAGGGAGGCCAGGGTTCAGGAGTGCACTGCGTAGGGAGCACAGGATTCAGGAGTGTGCTGTGTAGGAAGCGCAGGGTTCAGGAGTGCGCTGCGTAGGGAATGCAGGGTTCAGGAGTGCGCTGTATATGGAGCGCAGGGTTCAGGAGTGCACTGCATAGGGAGCGCAGGGTTGAGGAGTGCACTGCGTAGGGAGTCCAGGGTTGAGGAGTGCGCTCTACGAGCACAGGGTTCAGGAGTGCGCTGCATAGGGAGTGCAGGATTTAGAAGTATGCTATGCAGAGTATGCAACAACTGATTTTCACCCCTCCTCCTGGGTTATGACCTCACCGCCCCCCCACCACCCCCTCTAACATCTGTGCTCTCTCCATTCTACCTGACCCAGCTCTCAGGCTGCAGCCCACCGGATAAAAGAAAAATATAGCCGTAGGAGCTGTCAGGAACCTCGGACACTGACAGCTATGCCAGGAGGGCCCCGCATGCGCTCAGCTCACAAATAGCCGGCGCTGCTAAAGGGACTGAGGAGGAGAGAGAGCGGGAGATGTTCCCTTGAAGACCTAATGGCCGGCCGCGCATGCGCTCCCACAAAGCTTGTGCCGCTGGCGTGATGGAGGAGGTTTACTCTTGTTACCTGGGAGACCTGCCAGTGAGAAAAATAGACAGCAGCGATAAAAATAGGTTTTGGACGGGGGGGGTGGGCCACATAACAAGGGCTGGCGGGCCGGATTCGGCCGCGGGCCTTGTGTTTGCCACCTATGCCGTAGAGGATGCATGAGCCAATCAAAATTCACTTGTCTTTCTATGAACAGAAGCCAAACATTACATTGTTGGAGAATAATCAGCCCTGCAAATTACAAAATTACCATAATGAGTTTTTCGAAGAGTTTGAGGGTGGGGTTCATGCTGGCCTAAACTACATTCCCACTAGCCTCCTGCATTTGGTTTATTTAAATGCAGAAGTTTGGATGAGCTTCAGACAAACTACATGACCAGATTTGGCAAGTTAGTCCGACCACCAGAAACTCTGGCTGCTGCAGCCGGAAGTCTTTCATATAGTAACAATATTACTAACCACCAACCACCCACCCATTGGCTTGTAATTGTAAACAGGTCATGGGTATCCGGGGTGAAGACTTTGACCAAAAATTGTTCATAACCAAATCTGGTCAATGCCGATAGGCGGCTTTGACATTCGGCTGCTGCTTGGAAAGCTGTCATTTGCTGCAAGAGTTCAGCAGCAGAGGATCATCAGTATGGATGAGCTTCGTATTCGAGTCGAACTCTCGTTTGACTCGAACATCGTATGTTCGATCGTTTGTCTAATTACGAACGTTTTGGGCCGTTCACGCCAAATTCGAGTGGCGTTTCAAAGCCCATAATTTACTGCGGCATCGCAGTGCATTGCTGGTTGATGATTGGCCAAGCATGCACTATGACCCACATGCTTGGCCAATCACAGCTTGCAAAAAACAGAGAGCCATAATTGGCCAAAGCCAGGGTGGCTTTGGCCAATTATGGCTCAGGGGGTTTAGTACACGCCCCATACTATAAAAGGCCGCCTGCAGGTCGGTCTTGTGTAGTGTGTTGCGGTGGTTAAGAGAGAGAAGACAGAGAGAGAGAAAGAGAGTGTCATTTTTAGTAGGTAGATAGAGCAGGCAGGCTAGTCAGTTAAAGTTACAGTGTGTAGAGGATATATATGCATCCCTGGTGTTGTATATACATTTATACACTGTATAGTTTAGCTAGATCCGCTCTTCCTAATTTACTGGCAGGCAGGTGATTGTGCTAGCTGCAGTATTCTCACATGGTGTACTGCCTGTGTCCTCTGCAGTGTGCACCTAAAGCTATGTGGTGTGTGTACTGCCTGTGTCCTCTGCAGTGTTCACCTAAAGCTACGTGGTGTGTACTGCCTGTGTCCTCTGCAGTGTGCACCTAAAGCTGCGTGGTGTGTACTGCCTGTGTCCTCTGCAGTGTGCACCTAAAGCTATGTGGTATGTACTGCCTGTGTCCTCTGCAGTGTGCACCCAAAGCTACGTGGTGTGTACTGCCTGTGTCCTCTGCAGTGTGCACCTAAAGCTACGTGGTGTGTGTACTGCCCGTGTCCTCTGCAGTGTGCACCTAAAGCTACATGGTGTGTACTGCCCGTGTCCTCTGCAGTGTGCACCTAAAGCTACGTGGTGTGTACTGCCTGTGTCCTCTGCAGTGTGCACCTAAAGCTACGTGGTGTGTGTACTGCCCGTGTCCTCTGCAGTGTGCACCTAAAGCTACGTGGTGTGTACTGCCTGTGTCCTCTGCAGTGTGCACCTAAAGCTACGTGGTGTGTGTACTGCCCGTGTCCTCTGCAGTGTGCTCCTAAAGCTACGTGGTGTGTACTGCCTGTGTCCTCTGCGGTGTGCACCTAAAGCTACATGGTGTGTACTGCCCGTGTCCTCTGCAGTGTGCACCTAAAGCTACGTGGTGTGTGTACTGTCTGTGTTATTTTTCTCAATGATTTTCATCCATATTGCAGGGACCAGACATTACATTAAAGCCGCAAGCAGTTTTAAATTACTTTTTTCTTATAGTAATCTCATTTTAGGCCGGGACAGTTCTAAACACGTGC
The DNA here is from genome assembly GCF_905171775.1 of Rana temporaria. Classification (NCBI taxonomy): domain Eukaryota; kingdom Metazoa; phylum Chordata; class Amphibia; order Anura; family Ranidae; genus Rana; species Rana temporaria. The sequence goes on from NC_053492.1 coordinate 57,077,416, forward strand.
CACCTCACAGGCATATTATAGACACCCAGCAGGTATGATATTTAAAGGAATTTTACATTTTTTTTTTCACTTTAGAGCATCACTGCTCCAAAAAAAAACGACCGTTTTTAAAACTTTTTTTTTCCATTGATACATGTTCCCTGGAGCAAGACCCGGGTTCTCAAAGATGTTTTCCGACAATAACTTGCATATTAGGCTTTAAGGCCCTGTACACACGAGCGGATATCCGATGAAAACGGTCCGCCGGACCGTTTCCAGCGGACATTTCTGCTCCGGATTTTGATCTGATGGGCTGTACACACCATCAGATCAAAATCCCCGCGGAAAACATACGCGGTGACGTGGCCGCGCCATCGCCACGACAATGACGCGGCGACGTGCGCGACCCTGGAAGGTAAATACTTCCATGCATGCGTCGAATCACTTCGACGCATGCGAGGGATGGGGATCGCTTGGACTTATCCGGTGAGTCTGTACAGACGACCGAATCAGTCCGACGGACAGGTTTCCAGCGGATAGATTTCTTAGCATGCTAAGAAATTTTTAGCTGCTTGAAAACCGGTCGGCTGGACAAATGTCCGCCGAAAAATGTCCGCTAGACCGTACACACGACCGGATTTGTCTGCTGGAACTGATCCGTGGATAAATCCCAACAGACAGATCCGGTCGTGTGTACGGGGCCTAAAATGAGCACTGTTGAATTCGAACGTTCGAGTCCTATAGACGTCAATGTGGTTCTAAATGTTCGCGCGAACGGTCGGTCCGTTCGAAGGTTCTGGTGCGAACGGAACGGTGGGGTGTTCGGCTCATCCCTAATCATCAGCCTGGGTTGTCATGTTGGAGGGGTGTAGTTCATGTTGCTCAATGATGAGTGTACATTGCTGTATTTTTTTATTTTTTCAGGGGACTCCACACTACTATCCTTGCTCTCCTCACTCCTGGACAAAATGAGCAGTTAACCCATGCAGTGCATGCACAGACCAGATGTACACATACTACAGGAGTGACTGTCAGCGTTCACACCCCTGATATCTAATTACAGGGAACCATATATGTTAAATTAAGTAAAAAAAAAAGTAGAAAAAAAATTAAAGAAACACAAAATGAAAAATAAAATAATCTTTTGGTCAGGTACAAAAAAATGAAGGAGTTGGTTCTGAAACCACATAGTGGTTTGAAATAGGCTATACAGACATTAACAAACAAATCAAGGGCCACACATACTGTACATACAATACAGGGATGAGTGCAGTGATTTGTGGGGCAGTTGCTTTTGCTGCAAAATTACCAATATTTCTGTTGACTTTTCACGGAAGCAGAAACTCACTCATTAATTTGCATAGGTGACATGTGCTTGAAAAGTAACAATCTACTTATTTTTCCCCTTTGCTTTTTTTGTGTTCTTGGTATTTGTGTATGTTTCCCCTTTGCCTAGATTGCTTTGCTTTATGTTTTTTTAGTGTTCTTGGTATTTATGTATTTTTCCCTTTTGCCTAGATTGCTTTGCTTTATGTTTTTTTAGTGTTCTTGGTATTTATGTATTTTTCCCTTCTGCTTAGATTGCTTTGCTTTATGTTTTTTTAGTGTTCTTGGTATATGTGTATTTTTTGTCTATTTAAAACATATTTGTGTGCTAAAAAGGTAAAATCATTTATTCAACCACTTGCTGACCACTGCACGCAGATATACGTCAGCACAATGGCAGCGGTGGGCAAATGGGTGTACAGGTACGTCCCCTTTAAGTTGCAGCAGGTCTCCGTGACTGTGTTTGCCGGCGGCCCGCTATCATGTCACGGAGAGGCAGAACAGGGAGATGTAAACAAGGCATATCCCTGTTCTGCCTAGTGACAGGACAGAAATCTACTGCTCCCTGTCATCGGGAGTAGTGATCGCTGTCATGTCACTGGTAAACTATCTCCCCCCCACAGTTAGAATCACTCCCTAGGACACACTTAACCCCTTGATCATCCCCTAGTGCTTAAATGGGTTGTATATGTGTGTTTTTTATTCTCTAAATAGGTTCCTTTAAGCTAGTGGATGGTTGGTTCACTTACCCTTTCCTTTGATTTCCCTTCTAAATGTTTTTTTTTTCTTTGTCTGAATTTCTAAATTCCTGTTTCTCCTCAGTAAGCTTGTCCCCATCATTCGAACCATTCTGGCTGGGGGTTAGTCAGCCAGAACAGCTTACTGAGGAGGAACAGGAAGTGAGAAATTCAGACAAAGAAAACAAAGAAAAACAACATTTAGAAGGGAAATCGAAGGAAAGGGTAGGTGAACCAACAATGCACTAGCTTAAAGGAACCTATTTAGAAAATAAAAAACTAACCTTTACAACCCTTTTAACTCATTCCCTGCCAGTGTCATTTACACAGTAATCAGTGCATTGTTATAGCACTGATCGCTGTATAAATGACAATGGTCACAAAAGTGTCCGATGTGTCCACCGCAATATCGCAATCACAATAAAAATCATTACTAGTAAAAAAAAAAATACTATTAAAATTGACATAAATCTATCCCCTATTTTGTAGACGTTATAACTTTTGCTCAAACCAATCAATATAAGTTTATTGCGATTTAGAAAAATACATATGGACCTAAACTGAGAAAAATCAAGACATACCTATTATAAACTGAGAAAAACATTTTTTTTATATATATATATATTTTTGGGGAATTTTTATTATAGCAAAAAGTCAAAATATCGCTTTTTTTTCAAAATTTTCGCTCTTTTTTTGGTTTATAGCGCAAAAAAATAAAAACCGTACAGATGATCAAATATCACCAAAATAATGCTCTATTTGTGGGAAAAAAGGATGTCAATTTTGTTTGGGTACAACATTGCACGACTGCGCAGAGGCGTCCCTAGGGGGGGGCAGAGGGGGCCCTGACCCCCCCAACATCATGCTGTCCCCCCCAAAAAAAAAATATTTTTTTTTAATTTTTTTTTTTTTTTTTGCAATTTTTGTATTTTGCTCCCCGAGAGGGAGAGCGTCCCCAGTCAGCTCTGCGGGGGATTCCTCCCCCTCCCTGTGCTCGCCGACACTGCATAATGCGAGCGTTCACACAACCAGATATTCTAGCCTGGGCCGTGTTTAAGTGTGTGCACTGCATATATTTAATATATTTATAAATGATATTGGGTCTGAGATCAAAAGTAACATTTCTGTCTTTGCAGATGACACCAGGCTATGCAGTGGAATAACGTCCTTGCAGGATGTCGCCAATTTACAAGCCGACCTCATTGCTCTGTCTAATTGGGCGACTAAGTGGCAGATGAGGTTTAATGTTGATAAATGTAAAGTTATGCACTTAGGGACTAAGAATATGCATGCATCATACATACTAGGGGGAGTACAACTGGGGGGATCTGTAGTGGAGAAGGATCTGGGGGTTTTAGTTGATCATAAGCTCAATAATGGCATGCAATGCCAAGTTGCGGTTTCCAAAGCGATTAAAGTCCTTTCTTGTATTAAGAGAGGTATGGACTCCAGAGACAGAGATATAATTTTGCCCCCCCCCCCCTGTACAAATCATTAGTAAGACCTCATCTGGAATATGCAGTTCAGTTTTGGGCCCCAATTCTCAAAAAGGATATCGGAGAACTGGACAAAGTGCAGAGAAGGGCAACCAAACTGATAAGAGGCATGGAGGAGCTCAGCTATGAGGAAAGATTAGAGGAACTTAATTTATTCACTCTTGAGAAGAGGAGGATTAGCGGGGATATGATCAACATGTACAAATATATAAGAGGTCCATATAGGGAACTTGGTGTTGAGTTATTCACTTTACGGTCAACCCTGAGGACAAGGGGGCACTCTCTACGTCTAGAGGAAAAGAGATTTCATCTCCAAATACGGAAAGGTTTCTTCACAGTAAGAGCTGTGAAAATGTGGAACAGACTCCCTCCAGACGTGGTTCTGGCCAGCTCAGTAGACTGCTTTAAGAAAGGCCTGGATTCTTTCTTAAATGTACATAATATAACTGAGTACTAACATATAATAGGTAAAGTTGATCCAGGGTAAATCCGATTGCCTCTCGGGGGATCAGGAAGGAATTTTTTCCCCTGCTGTAGCAAATTGGATCATGCTCCGCTGGGGTTTTTTGCCTTCCTCTGGATCAACTGTGGGTATGGAGTTGGGTGTATGGGATTGCATTGTGTTTTTTATTTTGTTTGTTTATTTATTTTGTTTTTTTATTTTTGTGGTTGAACTGGATGGACTTTTTGCAACCTGACTAACTATGTAACTATGTAACTGTAATCACTGAACTACATTATCTCCATCCCTTCTCTCTCCCCCCCCCCCCCCATTTGTCTCCCTCCCCTCTCCTGTTCTTTCAAAACATTCACAATTTACTTTCACTTTCAGTTAGGCAGATAATATACGGTGCAAATTCCTTTCCTGCATCCACAGATTGCAGGAAAGAAACTTGCATGATTCCCCCATCAACAGACAGTGGTGATGGGAATATCCCTCCTGCCCAGCAATTATATTCTCCTGACAAACAGTGATTATCACTAGTGACTATACAGCAACCACTAGTGATAATTATAAGAGAATCTGCTCATTAATGGTTCAAATCTCAGCCAGTTTCTGCTGAACCAGCTGAGATTTAAACTGTCTATGGCTGGTCTTAGATCTTAGGCAGCCCATACATTGATTAGCACTGTGGAGTGTCGGCTTCCTGGCGTGATCGGGCATGTGGGATTTCAAACACACCCGAGCTCATCTCTATTGGTTGTAGAAAGTTGAGCTCCCTGCAGGTTGCTTAGCAGCAGTGGACCCTTCTCTGACATGTTGATCGGGATGCAATCCAGGTGATGTTCTTAGTCAAATCCTAGTCATAAATATCAGAGATTTTATTGATCAAAGCCCACACTTTACAGGCATAGAGCCCACATGGCTGCTGATCATACGGTTGATTATATTCATGTAGTTGTACTCTTGATGCTAATAAATACTGTGTTTATTAGATCTGACTGGGAGCATCACCTGGATCACATGCCGATCAGCATGTCAACAGAGAAGGTTATACAGCATTACTGACCAGCTGGGGGCTCGACTCTCTATAACCAATAGTGCCAGCCTTCCCCTGCATGCCCCCATAATGTCACCAGCACTAGGTCCTAATAGACTGCCGCCGCTGCCAAGGAGACAGACGCCAGACCAGCGCTGTAAATAGCAGGGACAGGACAGCTGGGGATCCCCACTGTGGCAGAACACCAGGGCCCGGTGGCAAGACAACCTTTGCAACCCTGATAGTTCTCCCACTGCTTTGGACCCTTATATTTTCTTGGTGTGCTGGTGACATATATCTCTTGTTTTCTGCCACCCTGGGGGGGGCCCAGTATAGTAGGAAGGGAGCTCACTGCAGAACATGTGAAAGGGCACATAGTGGGATCGTAGTAAAGGGCCCCAGGATATATATATATATATATATATATATATATATATATATATATATATATAATTGCATTTTATAGTTGGCCCCCCTACTTTTGTCCCTGTCCCCCCATGTGCCCCCCCTAAATATGAAAGCTGGCGACGCCACTGCGACTGCGTAATTGTCAATTAAAGCAACGCAGTGCCATATCGCAAAAAGTACTCTGGTCAGGAAGGGGGTAAATTCTTCCGGTGCTGAAGCGGTTAAGGAGGGGTGTGCGTGTCCAAGTGTTCCAGGCTCCTGATCCAGGGTTGTAATCTACCTTGTAGGCCCGTTAGTCAGACTGGATGTACAGTTACAGAGTGGTCCTGTGCTGTCCGTCCTGAGGTTGGAAGCCGATCGATGAAGAACCTGTCTGGGGGAGTACCGAGCACAAGGCTTGTATCTCAGGAGAGGCCTTAGACTTCATCGAAGGACGCACCATTACTGAGAGGCTGGATGATGGTCGCCTATCAGTCCTGAATTGACTGCAGTTTATTCAAGAGAGATCCGGGTGCTTAATCCTGTGTTGAGAAGGATTCTGGACCGCATCTCCACCTTTGGGAAGGTCTGTGGCAGACACTTTGCTAAAGTCCCGTGTGACACTCTGGCTGCTAGGTTGGTGAGAGAGGCCTATCCAGGTGCACAATACCCACTCTAGCTAGAGTGGTGACGTGAGTATTGCTGGAAGCAGGATTGTTTCCGAACAAAGTTATACACCTAAACATACTATCTACTATCCTTTCTACCTCTTCAACCACTACTACTTTTATTATTTTACCTGTTGGAAAATAAAGCACAGAAAAGACATCTAAAGTGTGGACATTGCAGTTCTTCTCAGCTCTCATAGTGTACCCTAGACGGCGGAGGAATAGAGGTAGCATGCCACCCAAAACAAACCAGAATCTCCTTTGGGGGTAGTGCTACACAAATAAATATCTGAAAAGTGTAGTGTGCATTTGTATTCAGACCCTCAATCTACATTGATTGATAATAGACTTACATGGAGAGGGCATTACGGTTTCTTTTGTATTGCTAGGAAACAACTTTTCATGATGTGTGCGTTTTTATTTACTTTTAACTATTTGTGGGAATGGGTAAGGGGTAAGGTAAGGGGTACAAATGTATTCCTGTACTTCATGGGAGAAGGTGGATATCTAAGGGCCCCCTCATTATAAATGGGGCTTCCACAATTCTTGTACTTCCTCCCCACAAATCCCTTATCCTCATGGGGCATTGGATGTAGGGAAGAAGTCCTTATCCTTCAACAATGAATGGCATGGGACCTGATCTTGTTCAGGTAGGCGGACATGCTTGCTGCTGTCCCTTTCCTGGCCACCAAACGAAACAAATCAAATACAATAACATGGTGTTCTCCTCACAATTCCAACCAGGCCCTTATCTGGACATGCAGCCTGGATTGTCAGGAAAGGGAGGGCAACACCCATACACCCCCCATTCCTGTTCCACACCAGGCCACATTAGATGCTCCAAAGTGTTGTAGAGTTTTGTAGAGTGGACTTGTAGGAATCAGGAAGCCCCCTTTATAATAAGGGAACCCTCAGGTATCTGCCTCCTCCCAGGGTAATAGTACATGGGTACCCATTCCTGCAAAGAGTTAAAAGTACACATTGAACATGTATGTACTAATTTTTTTTCAATCAAATTCAGTTGTGAAGGATAAGAGTATAATAGGACTGGGGGTCTGGTGAGTGCCAAACCTGGCTTTATATGGTCGAACCCTGGTTTTAAAACAGCCGTTTATATCAATAATTCATGCTTCACTGAATGCTAAGAAGTCAAGTGTTTGTTTCTAAAAATAAACCTTCCTCTAACCATTGAAATGTAAGATTGTTCAGAAATATCCCAATGATGTCATAATGTTTTCGCAGTTATTCACTTTTTATACACGTTGTATTTCACAAAACAAGCAAAAACAACTCCTGAGTAAGGTTGTATAAACATCATCTGAACAGCATGGTCTTTTTAGCAAAAACAAAAAAACATATTTTTTTTGCATTTGCTAAATCAGCTGTCTCACTCTCAACTGTCTGTTATACATGAGTTTAGTTAGTAAAAGCTTTACCTCCATGAACCTATAGGCGCTTTCGTTTCTGAGATTTGACCATAAGTAGGAAAGTATGGAAGTCTAGCTTCAAGTAAATCCACTGTAAGGGTTTTGTTAAAACTTACCATCCACAATCCAGCACCGCTTCTTACCTTTATGGCACGCAGCACTTACAATCTTCACCACATCAAGACCATGGCCAATTGGAGTGTTGCCATCCCCCTAATCATGCAAAGTCAGAGTGGTACCTTTTCCTTGTATGGCTGCAGAGAATCAGAGCATCATCTTCCTATTGCTTATCCCATTTCAACCTAGTGCAGCTTCCTAATTGTTGCCCAAGAAATTATTTTACAGGCTAGCTGCTGAGCCACTGGTAAACCAACCTGCATCTTTCCTGTATCTTGCCTGCATCTTTCTGTTAATTCTAATGTACTGCCTTCTGGCTAGTTCCTGGTTACTGCCTGCCCTGACTTCATGTTTGTTCCTGATTATCAGAAATTGCTGCCTGTCTGACCTCTGGCTTGTTTTGTTTATTTGTGTCTGCTGCCTGCCCTGGCCTCTGGCTTTAGCCTGGTTATGGTTGTCTGCTGCCTGCTCTGACCTCTGTCTTGCATCCTGAACTTCTGTGCCCACAACCAGCCTTGACCTCTGGACTGTTAGTGTCCTCCAACCTGTTATCTGTGGTGCCTGAAGCAGGGTTGCACACAATCCGAAATGCTATTATACGTGGTGATTTTCATAGTCAATGCAGACCTAATGTTAATACCACCTGGCTCACCATAGGGCATGTTAACTGTTCCCAGTTATGCTTTGAAGTTGTTGAAGGGGTTATTAACCCCTAAACGAGTTGGTGACTTGGGTCACCTAATGTTACAAAAATAATTCTTCTGGATCTACAAAGGTTCTACAGGATCTACAGGTTAACTCTCAGGTCTCCGTGACAATAGTACACCTTCTCTGTAATCTGCATTCAGGAGGGACACACTGAGCCTTGTCCACATCCACCTGTCTAGCGTTTTCCATGTCTTGTGCGGGCTCCACATGTGCACCTAACTCAACTTTTGAACTCCACACCTTTGTACATGATGGGAACCTCTGCAGCTCAAATCCTCCCCTGTTGCTCTGGGAGACAGACCGCTGGTGGAAGGAGTGCCAACAATATCTCCTTCACTGCTAGAGGCCATTCCACCTGCAACAGACACACACTACTGACAGGCTGCTTGTTAGACTTTGGTTACCCTAGATAAGCACTGTTTGGACTGGATTACTTCCATACTGATGTCTTCATATCAGTACCTTGTGACCTGAGCCATGGGATGGTGCCAGTTATTTGCATTACACCCACTTTGAGTAACTCCAGACCAAGCGAGAACAAGGTTTCCAAAGCCTAACTTACAAAAGTGCAAAAGGCATTGCAAAGTCCAACATTCAGAGACATAATTCTTTCCTAATTCCCTAACCCTAGCTCAAGCTATGTGCTGCCACGGCATATCTAGAAAGGCATTCTCCAGCGGCTGGTGTCTTCAGGGTGAAAACCCCACGTTCTGATAACTTTATATCCAGGTAGTAGTGAGCCACATTTATCTTCTCCTCTCACGTGCTGTTCTCTCCCTCTCCTTTATCATATCATTCTCAGCTTTTTGTCAGGCCTATTATGGGCCCTGGGACCCACTCGGCTCTCCCAGCTCTCCAGTCCCAGAGTCTCTTGGGTACAGTTCCATGTCCCTTTCATATGACACAGAACCAGTGGTTTGGACCAAAAAAAAACTGCCAAAAGGCCAAAAACCGAGAGAAGGCATTAATTCTTAGCCCCCCGACAGCACCTAACTCACTATTTTCAACCCGCTTACATTATGTGCATTGACATTTGCCTGTGCAGATTTGCTGGGGCAGCCAAATGCCTGAGTTAGGGATTAGTTAAAGGAAAAGACTGTGCACTTTGTTTTGGAACTATTATGCTGATAATTTCCAGTAAAGCTTTTGAAATTTTGTCCTAGCCTGGTCTGAAGTTACTAAAAGGGGTGCATGGTGGGTGCATGGGGTAAAGTAGAGACATGCCATTGAAAAAGGCAACAAGTACTAGAGAATAATGATATGACAGTCAGACAGCGGTAGATCGGTACTGTCAAGAGTGACAAGTCTTGTGAGGGGAGCGGTTCATAGCCTACATCCCAAGCAGTCTTGCCCCGGCAACCAGGACGAGATCTGCATAGTGGAGACCCTAGGGACCTAGTCGAATAGCACAGAAGAGAAAATAGTTAATTATGTGCACTCTGGTGTCTGGCAGGACCCCGTCCTGTCACTTGGAGAAAGGTGTTAGAGTCAAGCTGGACTGGTGGAATGGGAAACCATTCAAAGGGCTTTTGTTTCAGGGGTGTAGTATTTTGTTTTTTACTTATTCTGGGGTTGTATTGATTTGCATTCTATGTTGTTAAAGCCTTTATATTAGCTTAAACTGCCTTTTTATTTCAGGGTACAGCATTCACTTTTTTCTGACCATCTTTTTTGGAAGATGCCCTTTGTTAGTTTCGTTGTATGGTTTGAAATAAAAATAAAAAGTGGAATAACAGTTTGCACCTAAGGCTGACCATACATTATACAATTTTCTTGTACAACTTTCCTTTAGATTTACCAAAAGGAGAAAGGTGAAAGGCTCAAAAAGCTTTGGTCTCAGGGGTGTAGTATTTTGTTTTTTACTTATTTTGGGGTTGTATTGGTCTGCATTTTTCCTTGACCAGTGTAATTGAGATATTCCAAACACTTTTCCCATACCATTATACCCCCCTTTATTACATACCCCTTATCTTAACCTGTGACGGATCTCAGATACCCCAGGTGGGCACATCCGCCAGACCTGTGTCTCCTGTCCTCCAAACGCACCCGCAGCCTGCAACCTCGCCATAACCAGCCCTTAACCCCTCAATCACGAGACAATCCACACAGGTGTTGAGGGTTAAACATCCAGAGCTTAAACTGTTTATTAAATTCCAAGACATACAGTTACACAGAGCTAGGGACATTCCCCTTAGCCAACAACCAATGGGAACTGAACATTTGTACATTGAAACAGTCTACAGATACCCAATGAGTTTATGGTAAGCAGGCAGCCTCAATACACACCCCCTGCGGAGAGATGTCTGCAGTCTAGGCCATTGTCTATGTTTCATGAATCAACACAATTAGACACAGCAACAAGAGGGAGGGGGGTGGGGGGAGAAGGGTTGTAACATTACATTACATCCATGCCAGCTTGTCCCGGGTCTCCAGTATCTTCTGGCCCATAGTCTGTCGGTAGGAGGCACGGACACAGTTCTTTCCAAAACACACAGTGACAGTGGGTTCTGTCACATTTCTCCCCTTTTAAAAACAGACTAACCAGGTTCCTGACCCCCAACTGGTCTGGACCTGCGTTAGTCACAAACTTCCACCCCAGGCAACCAGGAAAAGTAAAAGTACGACTCTGGCGCTGGGGAGCAAAACTGCACATAGGGTCTCCCATGAATAAAAACAGCCGCTGCAGAGTGGGAACAGCTGTCTGCACTCCTCTGATCCGGGGCTGGGTTGCAGATATTGGAGGGAGCTGAATAATCCTCTGCCCCAATGACAGCGCTTCAGCTGGGAGGATACATAGGCTGGTAGGGCTATGCATTTTGGGAGGAAAAGGTACTTGCTTTTCTCCTGGTGTAGTTACCAGCCGCTGAGAAGGTATCTTGCAGGGACTATCTCCCGAATTCTTCATCTCTTGTTCTGATGCTGGGCAGAGACCATCAGCGCTCTGTCCTATAGCCAGCGCTTTTGCCGGGGGGACATATGCAAAAGTTGGGTACAGCCGCTGGAGAGGGGGAAGGGTTTTCTCCCCTGCCGGTTCTGTGACCAGCCACTGGGGTGACTTCTGACAGGGGCTGCCTCCCAAACCCTCCAAAAACATACTGAGGGCTGGGCAGGGGCCAGCAGAACTCTGCCCCGTAGCCAACGCTTCTGCTGGGGGGATAAACACTGGGGTAGTGTCCAAGTGCTGGGGAAACAGCTCACTGAGGTCCTCCCTTGGACTCCCTGGATCTAACTCTGAGGGTGGACAGAGGCAAGCGGCACTCTGCCCCGTAGCCAGCGCTTTTGCTGGGGGGATGAACATTGGGGTAGTGTCCAATTGCTGGGGAGGGAGAATTTCTTCCTCTACTCCCGGTGGGGATATCTGCTGTTGGGGAAACAGCTTATGCAGATCCTCTTCCAGACTCTCTGGATCCAACTCTTTTTCTGATGCTGGGCAGATGCCAGGGGCACTCTGCCCTGTAGCCAGCGCTTCTGCTGGGGCACCAGATGAGATACTCTGGACTTGCTGCTGACCACCATTTCCCAGCCTTCCAGTGCCTGTCTCAACTCCTCTTTCTGAGACCTTCATGCTTCTCGCTGCCTGGGGGACCTCCGGTGCGTTCCGGCATTCTAGCACTCGCAGTGCCCTCTGTATCATCGCTGCTTCTTCCATTGCGGTTAGGATGGGAAAACATAGGGTCACCCCTGGCCCCATTTGCTCCTCATCTTTTTGACTGTCTGCTATTTCTCCCGGACAGTGCCAGGCAACGGGAGCCATGCCAGGCTGCTGATCACCGTCAAACAGCCGCTTGTAGGCAATCTCGAGCTCCCATTCCTGCTCAACCAGGAACTCCAATTCCTCCAGGTCACACACCTCTTCGGGGAGGTCCAGCACCTCATCTCGAAAGTCCAGGATGTTTTCCAGCCGCCACTCCTCATCGCTCCCAAAGTCTGGGTCTCCGTACATTTTTTGATGGAGCAGCCCTACGCCGCCATAGCCAACGCCTTCTGCTGGGCTGCCATCTGCTGTACTTGGCCAAAGTTGAGCCGCGAACCACCGGAGGGCTCTGTAGCTGGCGTCCAGCTTCATCTCCACCTGGACCAATCTTCCAAGCTCCGTCTTCCAATCATCTCGCGGTCGTTCCCTCAGGATCACCTCTCGCGCACAGTACTGCGTCCAGTACATCTCTGAGGAGGAGGGAAGGATCTTCCCCTGCTGGCGCCGCTCGTGGCTTAGCGCCTCATGCCAGAGTTGCCGGCGGATCACATCCTCCCAGCCGAGCATGGTGCGCTCTGTCACTGGTCCCTGATGTTTCTTCCGCATGCCTTGCAGCCTCCTCCCGAACTCCGCTCTCATGCTGGCTGGTCCCCGTATCGCTCCTCGGCAGCTGCCCAGATCTTGAATCCTGGTGGTGGTTTGGATGTCCTGGACTGCAGGAGACGTCCCACTGCTGCCACCACTGTGACGGATCTCAGATACCCCAGGTGGGCACATCCGCCAGACCTGTGTCTCCTGTCCTCCAAACGCACCCGCAGCCTGCAACCTCGCCATAACCAGCCCTTAACCCCTCAATCACGAGACAATCCACACAGGTGTTGAGGGTTAAACATCCAGAGCTTAAACTGTTTATTAAATTCCAAGACATACAGTTACACAGAGCTAGGGACATTCCCCTTAGCCAACAACCAATGGGAACTGAACATTTGTACATTGAAACAGTCTACAGATACCCAATGAGTTTATGGTAAGCAGGCAGCCTCAATACACACCCCCTGCGGAGAGATGTCTGCAGTCTAGGCCATTGTCTATGTGTCATAATTCAACACAATTAGACACAGCAACAAGAGGGGGGGGGGGTGGGGGGAGAAGGGTTGTAACATTACATTACATCCATGCCAGCTTGTCCCGGGTCTCCAGTATCTTCTGGCCCATAGTCTGTCGGTAGGAGGCACGGACACAGTTCTTTCCAAAACACACAGTGACAGTGGGTTCTGTCACATAACCAATCTATAATTAGACAACACCGGAGTTGGAGTATAAGAGCCCATTCACACAGGGGCAACACGACTTCTAGCACAACTTTGGGAGGCAACTTGGACACGACTTGAGTATGAATCATCAGGCAACATACAAGGCAACTTCAAGTTGCCTCCAGGACAGTACAAGGCAACTTCAAGTTGCCTCCAGGACAGAAGGCTTTCCAGTGGCCAATCAAACAACAATCAGCTCTGAGGGGGAGGGGGACGGAGGGGTTTGCCTGAGAAATGTATGTTAGCTTCCTGTATTGTTGCTTCAGTTAAGACAGTGATCCATTGACATCAATGGGTACACGTTGCCTACAAGTCGCCTAGAAGTCGGATTGAAGTAGTACAGGAACCTTTTCTGAAGTCGGAGCGACTTCAGTAGTGTACATTAAGACGGCTCCCATTCACTTCCATTCATTTTCTCGATCGCACGACTTGGGGCATCTTGAAGTCTGATCCCAGGTCGCCCCAGGGTGAACCGGCTCTAACTGGCCATAACAGCCTTTTTTATTAACACAATAATGAAATAAATAACTCCAAATATAAAATAATAACTTTCACTTAAATAACTTTTATTAACAAATCTACAACCATTTTAAACGACAGTTTAACTCCCAGTCTGTTGGTCTCTGACGGCACACCAAACTTTAAACACTTTTTCCACCAATCCACTGCGGGACCAAAATGTTACCATACCAGGCCTCCAGCCGTATCACAGCTCGGAGACAACCTCTTCCCGCAGTGCAACCATACAGTATTCCAGCAGACACCGTTCCACTGGAATACACCAGAGGGGCACATACCACCGATGAGCCCCCCACCACTTCCATCACATCTGTTTTGTGACACCGCCAGTACACAGCTGTTATGACGACCCAAATCCATACGACCTGCAACACAAGAAAACAGATGAACAAGACAAACACCACAACAATAGAGAGGGTGGATGGGAAAACTTCCTCTCCCTGACTGTCCCTTCCAAAAATGTTCCCGAACGTTCCCGTCCCTTCCTATTTAAAGCGCTCCTCCCATACAGACCATATTACTATTGTCTCCTCCCTCTCCAACATTCTCGGATATTTTTAACCCTCTGTTGCCTCTACTCTCCACCTCGTCATGCCTGGCCCTCCATTACTCTTTCTTTTTGTCTTTTCATTTCGGGCCTCCCTTTAGATTTGCCAAAACCATATGATATTGTATGCAATCAGGCAGGCCCTTTGCACTACAAAGTTGAAGGTAAATCTAAATGAAATTGAACAAAAAAATTGTATAATGTATGGTCAGCTTAAAACACTTCACACAATATTGTTCAATGCACCCCTTATTTCCATAGATCAGGGGTATTGAATTAAAATTCATGGAGGTCCGATTAGTAAAATTTTCTTCCAGCCGAGGTCCGCATCGCAGTTTTGTGCGATTACCCCGATTCTTTACATCGCAGCCCAGGGGTGCAGGCACGACACACCATTCGTTTGAATGGGCTGCTGCGCCTGTGTTTCTGCTGGGAAAAGGTCCTGGCATCTTTTTAAAAAGGCAGCCACATGGAAACTGCATGATGCGTTTGTACCATGCAATTTCCATGTGCAGAAAATTGCACTTTGCATTTTAGTGCATTCACGTTTTCTGTGCAGCACCTCATTTTGTGCGCAGCTGCTTGTTCCCTTCACATCTCCCCCACCACAGCCCTGTCCCCCTTCACATATCACCCCACACAGTATTACCCCCCTTCACATATCCCCCCACACAGTATTACCCCCCTACACAGTATTGCCCCATCACATATGCCCCCCCCACAGTATTGCCCCATCACATATGCCCCCCACACAGTATTACCCCCCCCACACAGTATTGCCCCTTCACATATCCCCCCCACACAGTATTGCCCCATCACATATCCCCCCCACACAGTATTGCCCCCCCACACAGTATTGCCCCATCACATATCCCCCCCACACAGTATTGCCCCATCACATATCCCCCCATACAGTATTGCCCCATCACATATCCCCCCCACACAGTATTACCCCATCACATATCCCCCACACAGTATTACCCCATCACATATCCCCCCACACAGTATTACCCCATCACATATCCCCCCACACAGTATTACCCCATCACATATCCCCCCACACAGTATTACCCCATCACATATCCCCCCACACAGTATTGCCCCATCACATATCCCCCACACAGCATTACCCCATCACATATCCCCCCCCCACAGTATTGCCCCTTTACATGACCCCATCACAGATCCCCCCACACAGTATTACCCCATCACAGATCCCCCCATACAGTATTGCCCCATCACATATCCCCCCACACAGTATTGCCCCATCACATATCCCCCCACACAGTATTGCCCCATCACATATCCCCCCCCACACACAGTACTGCCCCCATCACATACCCCCCCACACAGTACTGCCCCCATCACATACCCCCCCACACAGTACTGCCCCCTTTACATGACCCCCCCTCCACACACACACAGCACTGCCCCGCTCCCCATCCTTAACATTTTCATACATTTTCCTCCCTTCCCTCTCCACTCCTACCTTTCACAGAGCGGAGGGTGGGAGGCGGGACAGTCGTGGACTGAAGGCGCGGGAGCTGTCGGGTTGACTTTCCGGCGAACTGGTGATTGGCTGCTAGGACCGCCTCCTAGCAACCAATCACCTCCATCTAACATGACAGGCAGCTACCTCTCGGGTCCCGCCCACGGTCCGGGATTGTCCCGCCTCCCGCCGTCTGCTCCTCTTCTCTGCTAACAAATAGCGGAGAAGGCTGGGGACAAAAGCGGCAGCTAAATGGCGAGATCGCCGCGGTCCGGAAAGAGCAGCAGCTCGGGCCGGACACGGACCGCGGGCCGCCATTTAGTGATGCCTGCCATAGATACAATTAAAGTTAGACATACACCAGTTAGGCCTATTATAAATGATTTAAATGCTGCTGCTGCTGCTGGCAACTTTTACACTGCTGTATACTCTAGTCTCTTCATTCTTGTGGTCAATCCCCAGTCTGTGGTATTTTTCAACTCTAATACTGGCCTTTCTGTGTACAGTATGAAAATACTCAATATTTGCTATTCAGTTAGGAATATATTTGCTTCCACTATATATTTTCTTCACACTGTTTGTTTTATGCAACTTGTGAGAAATAACAGAGACTAATTGCAATGCATTTTCCAGCACCAAAAAGGATCCCCTGAAGAAGCCTGCAGGCAAAACAAATTGAGATCCATATCAGTGTTTCTCAACTGATTCCTGTATCTGGCCCTGAGGTTATGTAGACATTTATGTGGTATACAGATAGAAGATGCAATGTTTATAGTCGTACTCATTTTGTATGTTTTCAAGGAATTCATTTTAACTGATACGATGTTCGCTAATAAACTTTTGTACGTTCTATTAATTCATGAATTAGTATCAAATATATATATATACAGTATATATATATAATGTGGTTACTTCCGCACAACCATTAACAATAGTGTCTAATGTGACTGTGTTTAGGGTACTGCTCACATTCAAATGCATTCCAGCAGGTGAAAAAATAATAAATAATGAGAGATAATGTTCTGTGAGATACATGACTCAATATCTATGTGTAAGCTCAATAAAATTGTGAATACGTGACCCTTATAAATACAAAATGGAGAACAAAAGTGAATACAAAACAACTCTACAAGTATTATAAATAATTATAAATCATGTACAATCAACATTTTAAATCACCATTAGTGCTCGTGATATAAACAAAAAGTCAATAAAAAGTCTATGTTATAAAGCTCTTATTTGAAAAAAATCTCAGAATGCAGATTCCACCAGGACTCCTACTCCAATCCATGTGCAAATGATATGATGTGACCCCACCATCATGCACAGAGTGCTCCCACCACCTTCAATCTAATGCACTCCCCTTAAGGAGTGGACCTAAGAAACATATGTCTGTTAGGTCAAATACGCTTGGACCCTACAGGGGTGTGTATGGATATATTATTCCTCTAATGCTGGTATCTTTTATGGTCGGCACTTCCCTCAGTGATTTTTGATAGGCTTATATTTCTTTAAGGGACCCTGTGTCTCCTCTCCTTGGCTCCCAGTCACTCAAATAAACACAGGTGGATATCCATAGTGTAGCATGTATAATTAACCATCTTTTATTAATAGAAATGCTCTTACATTAAAAACCAAGTATATGTGCCTTTAAACTGGACAATACAGCAGTAAATAGGTACTTGGCAGCGTCGGCATCACCCGGCTCCTCCCACACGTTACGTCAACGACCTTGTGACTTCCTCAAGGATGTCCCCTTTATAATAAAGAGGCCCCCAGATATCAATATCCTCCCAGGGGAAAGAATAAAGGGATACATTAGTGAAAAAAAGTGAAATGGAAATAAATAAATTCCCCCTTCCTGCCCAGGACAATTTTTAGCTTTCAGTGCTGTTGCACTTTGAATGACAATTGCGTGGTCATGCAACACTGTTGGGCACTGATGAGATGGCACTGATATGCGGTGACAAACTTTGGTATTTAACATTTTTCATAGGCATATCCTTACAGGTTATCAATTAAGTGTAAACGGTGAATAATGGCCCTAGAATTATTTATCTCCTTATGGTATGCACAGCAATATGTAACAGGTGTAGTGCAATAGATGTTTTTGCATGTATGCGTTTACATATGTATGTGTGTGTATGTAAGGTTTCTGGAGGTGTCCAACATTTTTTGTGGGGGGGGGGGGGGTTTAAGTGCTGGGGCATACCTTTAATTTTTTTACGCATCTTTCACTTAAGTTTATCGCTATCACATAGGGCATACCTCCCAACTTTTTTAGATGGGAATGAGGGACACTTATTATTAAATGTATGTAGGCATTGGACACACACCCTGGCATGTCCCTTGTAAGGAGAATTATAAAAAATAAAAAATAAAGTGTTGTTTTTTACCACTACTTTTCCTTTATTCTGGCTTTTAAAAATGAGCAATTTAGAACTTATAGCACTTTTTAGCCCTGGGAAAAACTTTTATGAAAGATAAAAAGTGCATTTTATATACAACTATATAGATCAGGCCAGAATGAGGGACAAATGAGGAGGAAAGAGGGACAGAGGGACTTTGTTCCACTTCAAGGACAGACCCTCGAAATCAGGGACAGTTAAGGGTTATGCATAGGGGGACCCCTAAAGCTTCCTAGGTGTTAGAATTTTTACTATGATAGTTTTTCTTTAAAAAGACATCAAGATTATTTCAGACCTCTGATTTCTCTCCTGCAGTCCACTAAAGCTAACGAAGCATACAGTAGGATTTTTTTTTACTATACTTGATATTCAGCTTCTGCTGAATGCTGCATTCGAATGAACTCCTGAACAAGCAAGCCAAACCTTTAGCTCATCACTACCAGTGTACCAGTGTGTGCTGTGGCTGAGACTGTCTGTGAAAATGTAACTGATCTGGAACACAATGTACAGCTTTAAAGCCTCCCCAAAACATTACTTGAAGCATTTGTATATTTTACATTTTGCCCTCAAAGCCACATAAAAATATTCTCTCCCTCCTGTATGATATCAAAATATCCACATGGAAATATCCTCTCCTTGCTGTATAATAGTTTTAAATAAATTGTTTTGCATTGATGCATGCCCCAAACGGCAGCACCAAGCTTCCCATGCATTTTTTACCTGCAACAGAGAAAAGTGAAGTCACCAACCTGGATGATGGTATGAACTTAGTGGTAATGATGTAGCAGACAGAAATGACACCTAGTGCTCCTAATTTAAACAAGTACACACTATAAGGCTATATGCTTTATTTATATTTCATGTCTGAGGTTTACAACCACATTAAGAGCAGCTTAAATCTAAAAGCAAAAAGCTTCCACCTTTGCTATTTATGCTTCAGCACAAAGCTGTTATGAGTTGACTACTTAATGAGGATCCTTGAGTGAGGAATCTTAGAGATGGTCGCTGTGAGTGAGACCTTGGTGATCGGTAATCCAAGTATCTGCCTTGGAGTGCCTGAGGGAGATAGATTGACAGGATTTAGTTTACATGCAATTTTGCATCTGTCTGTGACGTGGCCTCCAAAAATGCAATGTGCCTTTCTTTGTTAAGGGCAGTAAAGCTCTCTAATGCACGCTTGCTACTAATGTTGGCACCAAAAGGGCTATTTAAACTGGTCAACTGCACATAGCCAAGGCTGTCTTGTCTACTCGTGAATCTGTTATCTGTTTCTTCATAAAAGAACAACACACTCCTGCGCTAGAGTCAGCTGACTGTGAAGTGTCACAGGTGCCTGGTCAAATCATGGATAATCTCATAGATGCCTTGCTGTCCTCTAGGACTGGGGTCGTCCCTACTGTGAGAATAGAAAAAGAAAGGAGGGTGCACTGGCCTAGTGCATTATCCAACAGATTTATTAAAAGATATGAATAAAATCATAAAGATGTCTACTCACAAACATAAGCTAAAAACACGCTCGTCAGGCCACATGTGTGGCTAGCTCTCATCTGTTGCTCGAATCACCAAACCTGGGAGTGGGAGGTCCTGGATGAAAGCCCTCAGGCTGACAGGTTTCGAAGGACTGGCCATCTTCTTCAGAGCCTCAGGCCCCGTACACACGTCCGAGAAACTCGACGAGCAAAACACATCGTTTTGCTCGTCAAGTTCCCTGTGAAGCGAGCCAAGTTTCCTCATTGACTAACGAGGAAATAGAGAACATGTTCTCTATTCGGCCGAAAGTGTACACATGACAGGGTTTCTCGGCAGAATACGGCTCCGATCGAGTTTCTGGCTGAATTCTGCCGAGAAACTCGGTCGTGTGTACGGGGCCTCAGGCATTTAAGCAACCGATGAGAAATAGCCACACATGTGGCTCGACAAGCGTGTTTATAACTTATGTTTGTGAGTAGACATCTTTATGATTTTATTCAAATATTTTAATACATTTATTAGATAATGCACTAGGCCAGTGCGCCCTTTTTTCTTTTTCTATTCTCACAAATCTGTTACTTCATGCCTGACTTTCTGATACCAACCCGGCTTGCCCTGACCTGCTTCTGATATCCACCTGTAACAACCTTGGGCCTGCACCTGGACTACATCTTTGCCTGCTCCCTCAGTTCCTGATCTGTTCATTCAATACTGACTCCAGCCTGAACGTTGACCTCACTTCTGCTACCACCTGATCTGGATCACTGATTGGACCAGTGACTTCTGTCCTCCTACATGAGCATCCAGGAAAAACTACAAGGTACTTGTGCCATTCTGTGCCCTTGCACTACATGCTCTACACTCTACAGGGGGCCCTGAGCCGCTAGTGTAAGTGTGAAAGACCATCCTCATTTCTTTAGGATCTTCTGCCAGATGCATGCACTGTCATAGTTTTTTTTTTATGTATGTCAAAATGGATTTATTTCATGCTTTAATACATTCCATGAGTTGAGCTTAAAAAAAAAAAAAAAAAAAAAAAAAACTTTAACAGTAGTAGAAAGGGCAGTCTCTTTTGTGGCAACTAAATTAATGACTGAAAAGATTTTTAATTTCCCTGCAAAAATGAACAGTAAAACATTGTGAATGAGAAGGTAGGATTACACAGAAGAACCATATATGTTATAACAGTTATGGAAAAAAGACTGTTAGACCTGACAGAATCCGCCCACATCCTGTCATTTGCATATATTTCCGCGAGCCATGGTGGAAAAACTTGTGGAAAATTGTTGAAAAGGTTTATAAAATGTGACAGTTGAAGAATTAAAATTTAAAATAGTAGAGTAGCCAGAAAGATGGAGCAAATTTAAATAATGAACAAATGAAAAAAGGTTACTTCTTTTTTTTAGGGCCAGATTCAGGTAGAATTGCGGCGGCGTAACTTATCGTAGATACGTTACACCGCTGCAAGTTTTCATTGCAAGTGCCTGATTCACAGAGCACTTGCAATGAAAACCTACGCTGGCAGCCTCCGGCGTAAGCCCGCGTAATTTAAATGGGCGTGTGCCATTTAAATTAGGCGCGCTCCCGCGCCGGACCTACTGCGCATGCTCCGTTTCAAAATTCCCGCCGTGCTTTGCGCGCAGTGACGTCATTTTTTCCAACGGCGACACGCGTAGCGTAATTCCGTATTCCCGGACGGCTTACGCAAACAACGTTAATTTTTACATTTCGACGTGGGAACGACGGCCATACTTTATACAGCAATACGATTGCTGTGTAAAGTTAGGGCAGGTCAAATAACGACTAAAATTGCGACGGGAAACTTGACTACCGACGACGTAGCGAACGCGAAAATCCGTCGTGGATCGCCGTAACTCCTAATTTGCATACCCGACGCTGGTTTACGACGCAAAATCCCCCCAGCGGCGGCCACGGTACTGCATCCTAAGATCCGACAGTGTAAAACAATTACACCTGTCGGATCTTATGGATATCTATGCGTAACTGATTCTATGAATCAGTCGCATAGATACTTTGAGAGATACGACGGAGTATCTGAGATACTCCGTCGTATCTCGACTGTGAATCTGGCCCATAGGTCCTGGGTACAGGGATGGCAAGCAGGTCTACAGTTATAAACCAATACCTTAGGCTTAGGACATCCCTTTATCTGTGACAAACAGCTGTTGTATCTTTGTATCAAGCACTGTTGCAGCCACCCCCAGTCTTTTAGATGAAAAGTGGAAGGATGCCTGTGTGTCAGGCTAGAAGCTATCAGCTGTGAATCTATGCTGGCTGGCTTCAAAGAAAAATAAATACATTTGGATATACACTATGAGCTAGATTCACAAACCCTTTACGTCGGCGTATCTATTGATACGCCGCGTAAGTTGAAAGATGTGCCGTCGTATCTATGCGCGCTATTCAGGGAACTAGATACGCCTGAATTCCTGCTTCATCCGACTGACGTAAGTCTTAGTATGTCGTCGTATCTAGGGTGCATATTTAAGCTGGCCGCTAGGGGCGCATCCATAGATTTTCGCGTAGAATATGTAAATGAGCTAGATACACCGATTCACGAACGTACTTGCGCCCGCTACGCCGTTTACATAAGGCTTACGTCCGGCGTACATTTATCCCTGCTATATGAGGCGCAGCCAATGTTAAGGTATGGACGTCGGAACAGCCGTCAAATTTAACAACGTTTACGTAAGTGGTACGTGAATGGGGCTGTGCGTAGGTTACGTTCACGTCGAAAGCATTGAGCCGACGTTTCTTAGGGAGTATTTGACGTGATTCTGTACGAACGGCCATTCATTTACATGGGTCATGGCTAATTTAAATGAAGCACGCCCACTACCTGCCTAGTTTGAATTAGGCGGGTTTACGCCGGCCTATTTACACTACGCCGGCGCAACGTACGGCGCCAGATTTTGAGAATACTGGTCTGGGCTCCCTGTTTTACGTCGGCGTAGCGTATATGAGATGCGCTACGCTGGCCAAAAGAAGCGCCGAGCTACCTGAATCTAGCTCTATATGCCTAAGATTTGAGGACACCTGACAATCACACCTATATGTGTGTTGGAAGTTCCATTCCATATTTATCTGCAATAATATGACGTTGGCCAGACCTTTTCGGCTATAAAAACTCAAATCTTCTGTGAAGGCTTTCCACAAGGTTTTGGAGTGTGCCAATTCAGCCAAAAGATAATTTGTAGGGTCAATTTGTCAATTGTAGGGTCAATTGGTCAATTTGTACTGATTTTGGATGAGAAGACCTGGCCCAAATTTGTCATTACAATTCATCCTAAAGTTATTCAGTAGTGTTTATGTCAGGGCTCCATGCAGGCCACTCCAGTTCCTTCACCCCAAATTTATCAAAGCATGTTTTTATGGACCTGGCTTTGCACACCAGATCTCAATAATTTAGAGGGGTGCCCACATACTTTTTTGGACTTAAAGAATAATTATGGGAATGAAGAAAACACATTCGCAAAAAAAAAAATCCTTCAGTTGATCTAAATTGGAGGAGCCATATGGGAGAAGGGGCTGGCAATGATTTTTTCCTAATTTTAGACTTTGCTGGCAGTGCTATCTAAGGGCTAAGAAAGGTGGGGCGGTCGGCTTGACCACCCCCCAATGTGTGGCACCCGGAGCAGACCGCCCGCTTCCCACCCCCTGTTGGTAAAAAACAAATATCGGCATATAACTCACACGAATTGTGTTATATGCCAATAAATACAGTAAGTTCATGAGGGTAAACGTCCCTCCTTACCATTAATGTCCCGTTTTTGTTCCTCCTTGTATTTTCATCATAGTTTTTGTCAGTTAATGAAAATGTGCTGTACTTTTAGTTTTGTTTTCGTCACTGAAAAAAGCCACTGATGAAAATTCTGACGAAAAAGTTTTCGTTGACTAAATTAACACTGGATCTAATGCCCATGGGAACCCTCAGGTGATCCCACACAACTTGGTGGGGAAGGGAATAAAACAACGCTCTAAAGTCTATGGGAAAACCTCTGGAAGTCTCACATGACATAGGAGGAGGAAACAACCACTTAGGTTAGAAAATATTGTCTAATTACCTTGACTGTGCACAGTGTGAAGGAGTACCCCACCTTGACTTTTAATTGGCTAAACATGAATGCTCATTCAACCTACCCATTCCAATTCAGTACAAAAGTTGTACACGCAGACATACTGTAATTAGCCAACTGGGAAATGCATACATGTTCATCTATAACAGGGGTTTCCAAACTTTCTAAACAAAGGGCCGGTTTATTGTCCTTCAGACTCTTGGAGGGCCGGACTTTGGCCAGCGGGAGTGGAAATTTTCCTGGCATCATTGTTAGTAAATATCTGGTATTAGGGGGAGGAATAGTGCCCCATTGCTGGTATCATAGGGAGGAATAGTGCTCCATTAGTTGTGTCAGTGCGAGAAATGGTGCTCCATTGTCGGTGTCAGATGTCAGAATAGTGTCTTGTATCAGTGGGAGGGATAGTGCCCAAAGGGCCGGATAAAGGCAAGCAAAGGGCCGCATTCGGCCCTCGGGCCGCAGTTTGGAGACCACTGATCTATAATGTCTACAGCCAGCTTTTAGTTTGATCAGAGATCCTCAAATCTACCATTCTGCATTTAGGCTGTAGGTGAAACCTCATGCAAACAATGGAGATAATATAAAATCCAGGACACTAAGCTTATTGTGAAAATCTTGCTCATCTCCAGTATTTTCCTAAGTTTTGTGGTCTTTAAGCTGCAGATTTACTTTTTTTCTTTTTTAAGCCAATTCATCTATTACGCAAATAATTTTCTGCTGTCAACACAAGTTTTGTTACGGTGCCAGTCAAGACATGGCCGATACAATAATGCAGCCAGTGTTCTATGACATTGGAAGTGCTGTTCCTAAGAACAAGAGCACAGACTGATTATCAGTGAAAAGATCTGTCTATTTTTCAATCCCTGAAGCTCAGAACCCGCATGGAGTGCCAAAGCAAATCAAAAACATTGGCCCGGGGAAAGTCAAGTTTTAAAAACTGCTATTTTCTTCTCTTTTTCTAATACTAATACCTTAAGAAAAGCTAAGCCCACGCACTTAAAAAAAAATAATAACATTTATCAGCAACACTTTGTCCAAACAAAATCGTCTGATGACATGGAAATAGATTCAGAAGGCAAAAAATTGGTTGAAAATATTTTAATGAAAACACAAGAAAATAATCAGAATAAGAGTTTGCAGAAGAAAAAAAAGGCTGGTTCATGTGATTTTCCAAATAGAAAGTCTTTTGAAAAGGCTGGCTTTCTTCTGCAAGGGCTGATGTCCCTTAAGAACACATTCCTTAGGCGGAGCAAACTAGTTAACGACTTGATTTTTGACAACCTAATAAAATACAGACATGGCCAGCGTCAACAGATCTTGGGCAACGCTCAGCCCTGTCTGGAACATATGGGTCCTCAGGTCAGAATATTTCTGGAAAGGTAGATCTTAAAAGAGGTTAACGCATGCCAGTCACACATCTTTCATTGCTCAAACCCTTTCTCAGCAAAATTATAAGGTCGAATAGAGATTTTTTTTTTTACCCAGAGGGTCTTGATATAGCTTATTCAGACATAAAATTGTTTTGTTACTCACTACTTTTTATTGATGGTTTTATATTTTGGAAAGTGTAACTGTGAGAGTATGTTTGCTGTATGATGTCATCATAAGATACTGTAATGATGTAATGATATACTGGAACTGTGCTCAAATGTTTAGTATGCTGTGTATGAAAGGGGGCAGAAAGTTCCAATGGTTTGTGGGTGGACTGTAGTACTGCACACCCTAGTGGGGGAATAGGGTAATCATCTCAAGCATTAGGAGCTCAAAGCAAGTATTTTGATGGAATTCTAAAAGACCCAGGACCCCTTCAAGACATTATTGATGAATGGATAGAGAGATCAGAAATGTGAGTTGCTGAGGTTGGCCCCACTTGCCCCCTCCAACCACCCCATTGCCTTTTAGATTTCAGCAAGTAAAAATCCTTTTTGGGTGTCCACATAGAAAGACCATTCGGTGTCCAGCAACAGGGTACTCTCAGGTTTCCGAAGACTGCAGAGAGTGATGATGTCATATGTATATATTTTTTTCACTTTCATTATTGTCAGATAGTGAAAGGTCATCTAAAGTCTCACATGACCTGCCCTATCAAATTCCTGAACCTTTAATCTTGGATACACCTTTTCACTATGGGCTCAAGTTACCCAATTTCACTTTTTATGCCCAGCACCAGCCAAAATGTTTTATTTGGGGTCTTGATGAAAGAACATAGACTTGCAAATACATGAAACTAATTCCTCATTTTTCAAAGCGGAACTAAACTGCATCTGAGCACCACAATCTGAAAATTCTCTATGAAATACCTATAATTTCTACCCGTGGCCATCTTGAGTAGGGGCAGATGAATTATGTTGCATTTATTTCTTGGAATGCTTGGTTGAGAAAGACCCTCCTCCAGATGAAAGAAAAAAATTATCATGAAGACTCCTGGGATGTATGACATAATTTTGGCCTAGGCCACAAACCAGAAAGCAACTGAAGAAATAAAAAAAAAATAAGTTTAAATCAAGTAATGTAGATTCCTATCTATTTATTAATGGTAGCAGCATAAGGATTACAAATAGTTACGGCTAATTGAGTTTATTTCTGCTATAATACAAAGTGTTAAAGGGTTATTTGCCATTTCCTTTAGTTGGATTTATACGGTTCCACCATTGGCACCATGCCCTTGTATATTAGATGTGGGTGACAAGACAGGATGCTAAATGTTAGATTTGTGTTACCACCTTTGTCTGTATTGGGGAGATTTTGCCTCCCTTCCTGTATAGACAAGCAGTGATATAAAATCTTTCCTACAGGGATAGAAAAAAACAAGAAAAGTAAACACTGCAGATATATTTTCTTTGCTTAAATTCAATGACTCAGGTTACAACCACTTTGAAGCCCCATACACACTATCAGATTTTATGCCGATTTTTGTCTTCAGATTAAACAAAACCCTGTAGTGCAAGGGCCTGCCTGGTTCTATACAAATTGAAACTCTAAGGCCCCGTACACACGGTCGGTTTGGTCCGATGAGAATGAACAGCCCTTCAGCTGTTCAAAATGAGGCAATTAAGGCCTCTATAAGTAATCCAAAGGATAACTACTGATTGCTGCATCCTGAGGCTTTTTGAGTGAAGGAGAGCAGTGAACAGAAATACTTCTGAAGAGGTGAGGTGCTGTTGATTTTTCTGTGTGATAAAAATCAAAAAGACTATTTGTTTTTTGCTGTATGACCAGCAGTGTCTACCCAGCACTAGGCTGTGCCAGACTCCATAAATAGGTTCCTGTGTGGTGAAGGTAGACGCCCCAAGTGGCCAGGGTTTATTTTATGTTTGATTTTGTTTATGCTGTTTGGATGCTTGTAATTGTTTCCAGCAAGATGGAAGAATAAACCAAAATCTTTGTTTTCAACTGTCTTTGGCTGTTTCTTTGTATCGTTCATTGTGTAGTGAACCCATCCAGGGGGTCACCCCCCCCCCCCGTTAGACCTGACCAAGGGTTATTGGCAAATTCCTCTCTCAGAGTCGGCCAGGGAAAAAACAGCATTTGTAACTCCAGACGGATCTTTCCAATATCAGAAGATGCCTTTTGGGTTACAGAATGCTCCCGCCACATTTCAATGCACCATGGATAAGACCCTTGGCCTCATCGAGCCTATGCTGCTGCATACCTCGATGACGTTGTCATCCACAGTAAGGATTGGGACTCACACTTACCAAAAGTTCAGGCTGTGTTGGATTCCATCTGGAAAGCCGGGTTTACAGCCAATCCAAAAAAATTTACCCTTGGGCTAGAAGAGGCGAAGTATCTGGGGTATACCATTGGAAGAGGTCTAATTAAGCCCCAAATAAACAAAGTTGAGGCTATTCAGGATTGGCCACATCCCACCAGCAAGAAACAGGTTTGTGCATTTTTGGGGATCGCGGGCTACTATCGCCGCTTTATTCCCCATTTTGCCTCACAGGCTGCTCCCCTGACCAATTTGACCAAAGAGCAGAAACAGCTTTTCAGGCTTTAAAACAGGCATTATGTAGTTAGCCAGTTTTAAATTCGCCTGATTTTTCACGGGACTTCGTGGTTCAGACAGATACGTCAAATGTGGGGTTAGGAGCTTTACTGTCCCAGATTATCAAGGGGGAGGAACACCCTGTTATGTACCTCAGCCCAAAGTTGAAGGCTCCTGAGGAAAATTATGCCACCATTGAGAAAGAGTGCTTGGCGGTGAAATGGGCTTTGGATTCTCTCCGGTACTACCTCGTGGGTAGACAGTTTGAACTGGTGATGGATCATGCCCCATTGAAGTGGATGTCACAAAACATAGAGACCAATAGGAGAATAAATAGGTGGTTCCTGGCCCTCCAGGAATTTAGTTTTGTGGTAACGCATCGCCCGGTGCTAAAATGGGGAATGCAGATGGGTTGTCCCGAGTGCATGCCTGCCTGGCAACCTGTGTCCCAACCCTAGGGTTGAAACAAGAGGGGGGGTATGTGACAGGAAGTCAGGTAAATCTGTAGGTGTTGTCACAGACGGGAGATACATTCCTGCCTTGTTTAGACAATACACCAATTATTATCGGGTGTCGGCTGTAGAAGTAGCCAGAAAGGTTTAAGGGCGTTGGAAAACTTCAGCTGTTCAAAATGAGGCAATTAAGGCCTCTATAAGTAATCCAGAGGATTACTACTGATTGCTGCATCCTGAGGCTTTTTGAGTGAAGGAGTGCAGTGAACAGAAATACTTCTGAAGAGGTGAGGTGCTGTTGATTTTTCTGTGTGATAAAAATCAAAAAGACTATTTGTTTTCTGCTGTATGACCAGCAGTGTCTGCCCAGCACTAGGCTGTGCCAGACTCCATAGATAGGTTCCTGTGTGGTGAAGGTAGACGCCCCAAGTGGCCAGGGTTTATTTTATGTTTGATTTTGTTTATGCTGTTTCCAGCAAGATGGAAGAATAAACCAAATTCTTTGTTTTCTTTGGCTGTTTCTCTGTATCGTTCAGTGTGTAGTGAACCCATTCAGGGGGCCACACACCCCCGCTATCGAGCTAATCCCTTACAATATATATATATATATATATATATATATATATATATATATATATATATATATATATATATATATATATATATATATATATATATATATATATACACACACATACGCACAGTATTCAAAAAACGAATTGCAGATACCGACGTCTTGATTTTATTTTTATGACCTTCAAAAAATTCTGTCCTACCTATTTAAACTGAAAAATATTTTGGCGGTAACATGCATTAATCATCAGACTGCATGACTCCTGTTCTTGATAATAAAACACATAACTGGCACAGCCAAAGCGAAAGAGAAAAAAATTACAAATTTATTAAAATTGACAGCACGCCCTTGAAAATTTATTTTCTGTCTTTAATAAAGACGGAGCGATTTATTTTTACAAAAAAAGTTTTGTGCCAGTTGATTTAGTGCAGGACTTGATATCGCGGCCTTAGTCTAAACTGACAGCTGCGAGTAAAGTGGTTTTCGGAGCTGAGACTTAGCTCAAACCCCAGCCATTTGTGTCTAGCTTTGTTATATGTTAACAATTTTGTTGGTTTAACAGTTCACACTTGCTGCCTCGTTATGCATTTGGCACAGGCAGCTTACGGAATTTAAAAGTTTTCTTCATTAAAGTGGGTTCCACAGTGTCTTACAGATTGTTTTTCTAAGGCCTGCGTGTTTGTTATTTTATACAGTAACCGAGCCATCATCCACCCTGAGGCTTGGAAGAGACGTGCTCTAGAGAGGGGCGAATCGCATACCCGGCTTAACATCTTCTGCATTTGATAAAAGCTGGTGATTGCTGCTAATGATTTGGGGGCAGACTGAAACTTCAATCCATGGTATTCATGAAGCTCCAAAAGGCCCTAAGACAGGAGCAGACCTCTGTGTTTCTAAAAACTATCAGGAAGCCGAAGTCACGCCATGTTGTGTGCGTCTCTAAACACCTGTTTAAGGCAGAATGGCAAGAGGCAAATGCATGTTTTTCCTCTGAAAAAATAAGGCCTGTTCCATGTCAGCGTAGAAGGCACCCAGGTGTTTTTAGAAAAGTCCCCGAAGTGAAGCCCTTCAAGCCTACTTCTGATCCACTTTGCCAAATCATACTTTAAAGAGGTGTCATGTATCAAGATGCCTTCACTCATGCCAAGCTAAGCAGAAAAGGCGTCGACAGTAAATGGGAGGGGAGGGAGGAAAACCTAAAAGAAATTAAAAGTTTATAAAAAAAAAAGAGTTTGAAGAAAAAGTTAGTTGTTCCAACTTGGCTGTTTTCTTTTAATATAATTAGCAAAGCGGTGTACGAAAACAGGTAAGGCTGTTCGGTATTGCTCTGGGAGTTGGCAGGGTTCTCTGTTCCCAGCCTGGCAGTGGAATTTTCGAGTCTTAAGACAAGCAGAGGGAATTGTATCGCCGTGACCCTGCTTGTAAGGTTAACTATAATTATTAACATAACATGACCCTTCATAACCTTTTTTTACGATATTATTTACAAAGGCAAAACAAAGTCAACCATTAACATAAAATAACCTGTTACACACGTTTCAGGTGCCAGAGAGTATAACCAGGCCAATCGTTTTTCCTAGTTGTTTTTAGCATCAAATACATATAAATATTTCAAAAATACCAAAATAATTATAACATACATATATCAAATAAATACTGATGTTTTAAAGTGATTAAGGACACATTTATCCTTCCCCATTCCACACAAACTTATCCCTAACATTAATTAATTTTGCAGCCTCTGCTCTTGAACCACCCATGTTACATTAGGTCTCCCCCTGCAGAACCTATAGCCAATAGGATGCAACCAAACAACATGCAAAATCAAATGCTTGTACACTTAGGCCCCATGCACACGAGAAGCAATTACAAAAACCGGCGTTTAAAACACCCGTTTTTGCCGCAAATTGCGTGACGTTTTGCCGCGATTAGCAGCGTTTTACCGCGTTTGCGGCTGTCAGCGCTTATCTCAAAGACATTGTAGACCCTCCCAAAGTTTAAAACGCAAAAATAAAACGCTTCTGAACCCAAAATTTTGCGTCTGAAAAAACGGACATAAACCCAACTGCTTTAAAACGCCAAAAAACGTGATTGTGTGCATGGACACATAGGATAACATTAAATGTGTTCAGGGGCAGTTGAAAAAAATGCCCAAATGCCTCTAAACTCAAGTTTAGCAGCGTCTCGTGTGCATGGGGCCTTAAAGTTGGTCTGAATGCAGAAGGTAAATATTTTGCTATTTTATAGGTTACACCAGTACATGTTATTTGTCCCTAAGCAGTGCCCTAAAAAAAATCCTATTGAAAAATGCACTTTTCAGAAGGAATGGCTGTGTATCAGCAGTGTAAAATTATAAGAAACTGCTGCCTCTGACTGCTAGTCCCACAAGAATGTGAGATTTGGGTAGGGAGTGTCAATACTGTACTCCTCATTGCTCTCCTTGCTGGAGAGGAAGCTGTATTTGAGGACCTGCAATACAAGGATCTCCCTGCTTCTGCTTTATTTATTCTGTGGTTTCTGTGCTCACTGAACTTTTGCTGCTGCTTGATAATGCCTCCATTACTCATTAGATTGCTAGTCATCAGGGGGCAGATCTGAAATGAAGAAGCAGGGCCCTGTACCAGGATATTAACTGCCCCCACCTCCAACACCTACACCCAATGCAGAACAAGGCCTGGTGAGTCCACAATGGGAAAAAGATTAGCTGTAGGGATACTACAGGCAGAATTGGTGACCAGGGCTGCCATCAGAGGGACACAACCCATACATGGGGGGGGCCCGGGTGTCCAGAGGGGCCCGGGCCCCAACCAAAGCTCTCATTAATGTGAGGCAGCTGCTGTCAGAGCAGACCTGTCAGGATGCAGAAGAAGGTGGAGTGGTGGGTGGATTCCTGGTGTGTGCAGGCAGGCCCACTGTCAGGCAGGCTCCAGTCAGGAACGGCAGTGTGCGCCCAGCTGTGTGGGGTGGGTCAGGCCAGGGGGTGCCAGCGGAGGGCCCCATGGAGGAGGCAGAAGAAGAGGAGGGGGTCAGGATGGAGTATACCCCTCACTCCTTGATTCAGCTGCCGCCGGAGATCCTGGTGGAGATGGGACACAGGCTCAGCTATCCCTCCTGGCACCAGATCCTCTCCCCTGGAGCCCCTGTGGGATAGGTGAAAGCTGGGAGGACCTACCAAGGTGTGTGCAATTAGAGTGACACTGCCTCCCTCCTGTCAAACTGCCCTCCGTCCCCCTGCCCCCTTCTGTCAAACTTCCCCCTCTTGTGACACTGCCCCTCTCCAGTCTGGCTGCCCCCTCCTGTGACACTGCCCCCACCTGTCCCAATGCCCCCACCTGTCCCAATGCCCCCACCTGTCCCACTGCCCCCCTCCTGTTCACTGCTGCCTCTCCTTCTCACTTCCCTGCTCCCATCCCACTGCCCCCACCTGTCCCGCCCCCCACCTTTGATACTGTCCCCCACCTGTCCTGCTCACCCTCCTGTGACACTGCCCCCCACCTATCCCACTATTCCCCTCATGTCCCGCTGCCCCCACCTGTCCCCCCTGTCCCAGTGCCCCCCTCCTGTGGAGGGAGAATATGGGATTGGAGGAGGACATGTGATGGAGGAGATGGGACTGGAGGAGGAGGACATGGGATGGAGGAGATGGGACTGGAGGAGGAGGAGGAGGACATGGGATGGAGGAGATGAGACTGGAGGAGGAGGAGGAGGACATGGAATGGAGGATATGGGACTGAAGGAGGAGGACATGGGATGGAGGATATGGGACTGAAGGAGGAGGACATGGGATAGAGGAGATGAAACTGGAGGAGGACATTGAAATTGGCCATCTGGTTCTCAGAACTGATGATAAAGTTAAACGTCCTCAAACTCCAATATCCAGATGATCCACCAATCCCTGAGGGGCATTTTTATAATGGGTAGCCTGCCATTTGGACTTCTCTGACTTTTCAGAGACAATAATCACACGGTCTTCTACTGTCTTAACCCCTAACTGTGCTCCAGGCCAAAATCTTTAATTTGATAACCACAGGAGTCTTGGTAAATATGGAAAACATGTGATTCTTACTATGGCCTTTCAGTTTGAGAGAAAAAAATGTTAAATGCCCCCTGCCTCTCTGGGTCTTCTTTTACCAATGAACCACATCATAGTTAATATTGATACATTCTACAAAATGGCTTAATACGCTTACTACCTAGTGCCTTCTAATGTTTGTTGCTTAGGTTTTTTTTTATTTATTTTTTAAGCTTTTAATTAGTAGGTGTCCTTTGGGGGTGGAGGACCTTGTAATATGTGGACCTTTCATTTTCATGCTAAGTCTGCTTTGAGAAGGCTTGCCTATACAATGCCTTATCTGATGGAGCTTCCCCACTTCACAGTACATGGTGATGGCTCAATAAACCCACAAATAATGAAGACTATAAAGACCTGTCATTCCTAACAAAACATAGCTAACCTTCCAATGACACTAATCTAGCATAAGTGCTAAACTTTGTGTATGTCACTTTTGTTTGGGTTGTGGTCCCTTTAAGGGGGATGATAAAAAGCAGTTTGGAGTAATCAGGAATTCTCAGGGTGAGGAGTTCCAGGGTGATGTGTAAAGAGGGGAAAATAATTTGCAGTTTACCCAGAATTTCCTAATATGGGTCCTAGAATTTGGAGGCTCCAAGAGATCTTTGGTAGAAAAGAGCATCCAACCCTTTCGTGGGGTGCTTTGTAACTGAAAGGTTTAAAGTACAGGGTGGGCCATTTATATGGATACACCTTAATAAAATGGGAATGGTTGGTGATATTAACGTCCTGTTTGTGGCACATTAGTATATGTGAGGGGGGAAACTTTTCAAGATGGGTGGTGACCATGGCGGCCATTTTGAAGTCAGCCATTTTGAATCCAACTTTTGTTTTTTCAATAGGAAGAGGGTCATGTGACACATCAAACTTATTCGGAATTTCACAAGAAAAACAATGGTGTGCTTGGTTTTAACGTAACTTTATTCTTTCATGAGTTATTTACAAGTTTCTCTTTGTTTACAGCCATTGACATGTCGCCGAGGTTAACACATGCGGAGCGGAAAGAAATTGTGTTGATGTCTGGTGAACGCAGTAACCGGGTCATTGCAGCAGATTTCAATGCAAGACAGCCTACGAGCCACCCATCTCCCATGCTACAGTTAGCAAACTGCTTGATAAGTTTTGTGAAACTGGTTCAGTGTTGGATTTGCCAAAATGTGGACGCATGCAATCTGTCACTAATGAAGAAACATCAGTGGCTGTCCTAGCTTCATTCAGCAAGAGCCCACAGCGTAGCACTCGCCGCATGTCACTGGAGAGCACATTGAACACATTTTATAAGTGGTCAGAAACTTGTAAGTAACTCATGAAAGAATAAAGTTACGTTAATACCAAGCACACCATTGTTTTTCTTGTGAAATTCCGAATAAGTTTGATGTGTCACATGACCCTCTTCCTATTGAAAAAACAAAAGTTGGATTCAAAATGGCTGACTTCAAAATGGCCGCCATGGTCACCACCCATCTTGAAAAGTTTCCCTCCTCACATATACTAATGTGCCACAAACAGGAAGTTAATATCACCAACCATTCCCATTTTATTAAGGTGTATCCATATAAATGGCCCACCCTGTATAATTAAAGGCAATTTTATTTTTATTTTTTTAGATTTTGAATAGAGTGGAGAGGGATTAGAACACCTGTCTCACCTGGTTTAATTTATGTCTGTGCCCCTGTTAGGGAGATTTACCCTCACAATTTGTCCTGTTTACCATTATCAATGAAAGTGAAAGTAAAAGAAAATTCAACATTTTGGATTGTCCCCAGAACAGGAATAGCGGAAATATCTTCCAATGGGGACACTAATTTTGGTGACCCTGGTTAGGGATTCCCTCACATTTCCAGTTTTGGCTGTGGGTCAGGAATTAAAGAGAAATCTCCCCAATGGGACACAGATGGCAAAAAAACTTTACAGGGGTTGTAACCCTTCCTTACACTGTGCAAAATGTGCTTTTGTTCTACTTTAACCCACCCACAAGAGAGGGCTGAAAAGGGCAGGAAGCAGCCAGAAGATATCCATTAGGTACTGTGTGGAGCCGGAAACACTTGTGAAAAAGGAGCTATTAAGCTACTGAGACCCTTCTGAGCTGTGGTGACCTTTTCTCTGGACCTCTTGAGCAGGTGGGGACTTTAAACCCTGTTATAGGATAAGTTTATGCTGTCAATGAGCCAACGTTTTATTTTGTACCAAAAGCTGATGAACTTGCTGTTTGTATTGTGCTGAAAGAAAAAAAAAATGTTTATTTTTACAAAACATGGCTGACCCCCAGATTATCACAATGAGGTTTATCTATAGCAGGCATGGCCCAATAGGCTTGGTTAAACTAGCGTACATGTGGACAAGGTGCAATGAAACCAGGTATTCATTAACCACTTAAGGACCAGCCCATGTACATATACGTCCACAATATGGCACGTACAGGCACATGGGCGTATGGGTACGTCCTCGCCTATTAGCGGGTGGGGGGTCCGATCGGACCCCCCCCCGCTACATGCGGAGGTCGGGTCCGCTCGGGGAGCGATCCAGGACCACGGCGCGGCTATTTGTTTATAGCCGCTCCGTCGCGATCGCTCCCCGGAGCTGAAGAACGAGGAGAGCCGTGTGTAAACACGGCTTCCCCGTCCTTCACTATGGCGGCGCATCGATCGCGTCATTCCCTTTATAGGGAAGACACGATCGATGACGTCATTCCTACAGCCACACCCCCAAACAGTTGTAAACACATACTAGGTGCACCCTAACTCCTACAGCGCCCCCTGTGGTTAACTCCCAAACTGCAACTGTCATTTTCACAATAAAGAATGCAATTTAAATGCATTTTTTGCTGTGAAAATGACAATGGTCCCAAAAATGTGTCAAAATTGTCCGAAGTGTCCGCCATAATGTCGCAGTCACGAAAAAAATTGCTGATCGCCGCCATTAGTAGTAAAAAAAAAATAAAAAATAAAAATGCAATAAAACTATCCCCTATTTTGTAAACACTATAAATTTTGCGCAAACCAATCGATAAACGCTTATTGCGATTTTTTTTACTAAAAATAGGTAGAAGAATACGTATCGGCCTAAACTGAGGAAAAAAAATGTTTTTATATATGTTTTTGGGGGATATTTATTACAGCAAAAAGTAAAAAATATTGCTTTTTTTTCAAAATTGTCGCTCTATTTTTGTTTATAGCGCAAAAACTAAAAACCGCAGATGTGATCAAATACCACCAAAAGAAAGCTCTATTTGTGGGGAAAAAAGGACGCCAATTTTGTTTGGGAGCCACGTCGCACGACCGCGCAATTGTCTGTTAAAGCGACGCAGTCCCGAACTGTAAAAACCCCTTGGGTCTTTAGGCTGCATATTGGTCCGGGGCTTAAGTGGTTAACATTATAATAAACGCCTATAGCACATGTAACCAGGCATATATAGAATATAGCAACAACAAAATTATGCTTCTAGCATTGTATAATGTTTTCTTTTTTTTTTACTTGTTAAATGTGTTTATTAACATTGAACATAACACAGGCAAAGCTGGCACAGTTCAAGACATATGGTTGGTCAGTACAATACAGCGCCTAGTGCAAATAAAAATTAGTAAGGGAAATGTAAAACAAGCACAGAGAATTAACAATAAATGGGCATAGAAGGTATGAAGCAATAGTATGAAAACAAAGCAAACAAAAGTCCTGGATGGCTTAACTCTAATGTAAAAATGCATATAATAGCAAATGAGAAGACCTTCAAAAAATACAAAGCTGAGTGATCACCACCAGCATTTAGACTTTACAAGAAATGCAACAAGATTTGTAAGGACGCAATTAGGGCGCAATTTGAATACGATAGAATACGAAAGACACATAGCAGAGGAGAGCAACAAAAAAATCCCAAAAATTCTTTAAGTATATAAACAGTAAAAAAGGGAGGACAGACCATAATGGCCCCATAAAGAATGAGGAAGGCCATCTGGTTACAAGGGATGGGGAGATGGCGAAGGTCTTTATGAGGGAATCGGGGGGCTTCAGTGACCAAAACTGCAGAAAGCACCCTCATGGCTAACAGAGGACAGAATTAGAAATAGACTTGGGAAACTTAACATTAATAAGTCGCTGGGACTCGATGGCTTGCACCCGAGGGTACTTAGGAAATTCAGTCAAGTAATTGCCAGACCATTGTTCCTAATTTTTATCGTCAGTCTACTGACTGGAATAGTACTAGCTGATCTGAGAAAAACAAATGTAGCACCAATATTTAAAAAAGTGCCAAAATACATCCCTGGGAATTGCAGACCAGCTAGCCTAACATCAATAGTATGTAAGCTCTTGGAGGGGATGATAAGGGACTATATATAAGATTTTAGTAATGAAAACTGTATTGTTCTTGTCAAACCAATCTATTAACCTTCTATGAGGAGGTGAGCTGCCATCTAGATAAAGGCCTGTATCTGGATTTTGCTAAATCATTTGACACAGTTCCCCATAAACGTTTACTGTAAAAAAACAAGGTCCGTTGGCATGGACCATAGGGCGAGTTCAGAGGGTGGTGATAAATGGGGAATACTCAGAATGGTCAGGGGTGGGTAGTGGGGCCTCCCAGGGTTCTGTGCTGGGACTAGATATGTGCATTCCCGTTCGTACGAATGTTATTTTCGTACGAAAATGTTAATTTTCGTACCAGCAGAATAATGTGTACATACGAAAAAATTAAAGCACCAAAATACGAAAACGACGGGATTACGAATGAGCCGCATAACGAATAACCGCAAATACGAACAAACGATCTGCCGAAAATACGACAAAACGAAAACGGCAAAAGAACGAAAATTACATCTATAACAAAAGATTTGCATTCTGTATCCTGTTTGAATCCCCTCTCTGCTCGTATCCTCAGCCTTATGTTCACACGACATCCACAACAAAAGATTTGCATTCTGTATCCTGTTTGAATCCCCTCTCTGCTCGTATCCTCAGCCGCATGTCCACATGACACCTACAACAAAAGATTTGCACTCTGTATCTTGTTTGAATCCCCTCTCTGCTCGTATACTCAGCAGTATGTTCACACGACATCCACAACAAAAGATTTGCATTCTGTATCCTGTTTGAATCCCCTCTCTGCTCGTATCCTCAGCAGTATGTTCACACGACATCCACAACAAAAGATTTGCATTCTGTATCCTGTTTGAATCCCCTCTCTGCTCGTATCCTCAGCAGTATGTTCACACGACATCCACAACAAAAGATTTGCACTCTGTATCTTGTTTAAATCCCTTCTCTGTTCGCACCCTCAGTCGTATGCTCATATGACATCCACAACAAAAGACCCGCACCCTGTATTTTGAATTCCTTTTTTCTGTTCGTATTTTGGATTCAACAGAATGCAAATATTTTGCCACAGATGTCACACGAACACACGACCGAAAACACCAAAAGAAAAAGGACCCAAAACACAGAATGCAAATCCCTTGCCACAGATGTAAGTGAGTAGTACAGTAAAGCCAAATAAACTTTTCTGTGGATTTTCATCTGAAGGGAGATCAGTTGGCCAGACTTTTGAACCCAAAAATGGTTTTCTGAGAACGAACGGAAAACGTTCGTTTTTATGTTTGTTGTTAAAAAAGTCTGACCAAGTGTATGGGGCTTAACAATCGTTAATATGGATGAGCCGCGTGTTGAAAGTGCCGCGAATCCCACAATATATTTACTTAAGTACAAAATGACGAAAATCCTTTTTCTGTTCGTATCTTCAGTCGCATGCCCACATGACATCCACAACAAATTGTTATAGATGTCATATGAACATACAACTGAAAACACGAACAGAAAAAGGAATCCAAAACACAGAATGCAAATCATTGACGAAAATTCACGAAAATTATTGTTTAACAAGTAACGAACATGAATTAAACAGAATAACCGAATAAACAGAATAACGAACCATCCCGCATGTACGAAAATAAAACGGTAACGAAAATACGAAACGATCAGAATACGAAAAAATCTCGTCGTACGAAAAACGAACGGGAACGAACAGGAAAACGGGCGTCTTACGAAAAACGAACGGAAACTAATCTACGGAACGATACGAAACAGAACAAAAAAAAAAGATTTTTTTTTCTGTGCACATGTCTAGCTGGGACCAATCCTATTTAATTTGTTCATAAACGACCTGGAGAATGGGGTAAACAGCTCAATCTCTGTATTTGCGGACAACACTAAGCTAAGCAGGGCAATAACTTCTCAGAAGGATGTGGAAACCTTCCAAGAAGATCTGAACAAATGAATGGTGTGGGCAACTACATGGCAAATGAGGTTTAATGTAGAAAAATGTAAAATAACGCATTTGGGTGGGAAAAATATGAGTGCAATCTACTCACTAGGTGGTGAACCTCTGGGGGAATCTAGGATGGAAAAGGACCTGGGTGTCCTAGTAGATGATAGGCTTAGCAATGGCATGCAATGCCAAGCTGCCGCTAACAAAGCAAACAGAATATTGGCATGCATTAAAAAGGGGATCAACTCCAGGGATAAAGCGATAGTTCTCCCGCTCTACAAGACTTTGGTCTGGCCTCACCTGGAGTATGCTGTCCAGTTCTGGGCACCAGTTTTCAGGAAGGATGTACTGGAAATGGAAAGAAACAAAGAAGGGCAACAAAGGTAATAAAGGGTCTGGAGGATATTAGTTATGAAGAAAGGTTGTAAACACTGAACTTATCCTCTCTGGAGAAGAGACGTTTGAGAGGGGATATGATTTAAATTTACAAATACCGAACTGGTGACTCCACAATAGGGATAACATTTTTTTGCTGAAGGGAGTTTAACAAGACACGTGGCCACTTACTAAAATTAGAAGAAAAGAGGTTTAACCTTAAACTGCGTAGAGGATTCTTTACAAATTACCAATTTTTTTTGTTAATGTTTTTTTTATTAAACTATAAAATGTACAGGATGTCTGAAAACAGCAATTTACAAATAAAAAAAAATTGAAAAAAAAATGGCTATGTATAAGAAGGAGTTACTTTAACTAGGAAAAAAATAAATAAACTTGCAGTTTTACAAAAGTCATGTGCAGTGCAGATCAAGGGGAAAATCCTGAGACTGCACATAAGCACTAAGGGCCCATTCACCAGTGGTGGCTGGTGCTCAAAATTTTTTGGGGGGGGCGCAAACAAACTGAAAAATTCTGAAAAAAAACCCCAATCAATTGCAGCCTTACTGTGCCCATAAAATGCAGCCACTGTGCCATCAAATGCAGCCACTGTGCCCTCCAAATGCAGCCTCTGTGCCATCAAACACAGCCACTGTGCCCCAAATGCTGACACTGTGCCCATTAAACGCTGCCACTGTGCCCCAAATGCTCCCACTGTGCCAATCGAATGCTGCCACTTTGCCGCCTGCCATCTGCCCGGTACTTACCCTGTCTCGGTGGGGCAGCGGGTGACGGCGGCGAGCGGTGTCCGGTGTCCTCCATGCTCCTCCTCAATGTCTTCTCCAGGCCCGGATTTACTCCCTTTGCCACCCCAAGGCCGGGTCCTTCAATGCCGCCTGCTCAGTACAGGGGGGACATTATCCGCCGGGGGACATTTTCGGCAGGACACTGGGAAGCAGGGGGGTGCTGCTGCCGAATATGACATTGAGAGGAGGGGGGGGGTGCTACTGCCGAAAATGACATTGAGAACGGGGGGGGGGGTTTGCTGCCAAAAATGTCATTGATCATTGGGGAGTGCTACTGCCGAAAATTACATTGAGAACCATCTCACATCCTTTTCCCTCTCCTCTCACCATCCGTGAAATGACAGGGGGGGTGACTCCTGAAATGAAAGTGTCCTCTCCTCTCAGCTGCAGTGCCGCCCCTGCACCTACTACCGCCCCGAGGCCTGGCCTTGTTGGCCTTGTCTTGAATCCGGCCCTGGTCTTCTCCCGCCCGCTCCTCCTGTCCTCTCCTATGATTGTACACCTGATAGGCATCCAATCACAGTGCCTGTCGTTCAGGTGACAGGTAACAGACCCACGCACCTGATTGGTGGAGAGGCGGTTCAGTGTTAGGAAAGCGAATATTGATTTGCTTTCCTAACACACAGCTGAGTGAACTGCGAGCGCCCAGCATGGCACTCGCTGTTCACCTTTTTTGACGCCTATTAGAGCCTATGACTCTAATCAGGTGCTTCAAAAAAAATACCCCGCTGCTGTAATTCAGGCACCCAAAAAGGAGTCAGGCGCCTAAATAGTTGGTGTCAGCGGTGGCCATAGATAGATTCATGCAATGCATGTGGAAAGCCCCGCTCGTCTCCCCCTCCTCTCTGCGGCACTATCATCGTGACTGTGGGCACCGTGATTGCGGAGAGGGAGAGGGGAGAGGCGAACCCTTTAAACCCCCCCCCCAAAAAAAATTACATGCCAAATGTGGCATGTCAGGGGGTCACCTGCTCTTAAAGCGGAAGTTCCATTTTTGGGTGGAACTCCGCTTTAATGCAGTCTATGTATTAAGGTAAAAAACATTATGGGTGCAGCTCCCCTCCCAGCCCCCCTTAAACTTACCCAAGCCCCATCTCGATCCAGTGATGTGTATGAGAGCAGCGCTCTCCTGGGTCTCTATGTCTTCATGTGGGAGCCACTGTTCCTGCTGCTGTCAATCACAGCCAGTGAGTCAAAAAAGGAAAGAGCGGGGGCAGGGCCAAGCCACGCTCTGTGTGTGAATGGACAATGTCCATTCACAGGAATGTGGCCCAGGAGCGAGCCTGCTCGAGTGTCCCCATAGCAAGAGGCTTGCTATTGGGGGCACTCGGCAGGGGGGGAAGAGCCAGGACCGATGGCAAGGGACCCAAAAACATAAGGATGAGTGCTGCACTGAGTAAAACCATTGTACAGAGCATGTAAGTATAACATGTTTGTTTTTTATTATTTTATTCTAACCTTTAGAATTACTTTACAGTAGTGCATGCACTACTTTTGGTGCGGTGCAGTGCAATTTCAGCTCATGCCAATGAGTGGGCTGAAAACGAACTGCAATCACATTGGACAGGAATACAAGCATGTTCCTCTGCATTTTCTGGTGTAAACTGGCCCTAAAAAATATACTAGAAAAAAACTATTATTCAAGCCTGCAAACAGCGTTTCCAAGCTTCATTCATACAGGGGTCACTGTCAGCCCTTCTAAAATACAGAGTGGGACCTGGCTGTCAAACTGAAAGCTTGGTCCTGTAATTAGTTGCCACTAACCACTGTAGTTGCAGTGGTTAGGGGAGATTCAGTTCACGCGATTAAGAGGGTCAGATTTATGCATTCTGTACAGCAAACTGAATCTCAATTAATGAACTGAATAGCAGTTATAAAAATCAGATAGGTAGATTCAGTAAGAGTTAGGCCGGCTTATCAGTAGATAAGCCGACCTAACTCAGAATCTACGCCGACTTATGTTTAAGTGTATGTTCAAACAGAGATACGCTTAAACATATCTAAGATACGACGGCTTGCGCCGTCCTATCTTAGATTGCAATATTTCGGATGGTCGCTAGGTGGTGCTTCCATTGCGGTCGGCGTAGAATATGTAAATTAGTAGATACGCCGATTCACGAACGTACGCCCGGCCGCCGCAGTACATTTACGCCATTTCCGTAAGCCATTATCAGGCCTAAAGTTATTCCATCTATTAGATGGAATAGCAATGTTAAAGTATGGCCGCCGTTCCCGCTTCGAGATTCAAAATTTTTACGTTGTTTGCGTAAGTCGTCCGCGAATAGCGATTTACGTCGTTTACGTCCACGTCAAAATCAATAGGCCCGTGCAGCGTACTTAGCCGCAATGCACACTGGGAAATGTAGGCGCCCGGCGCATGCGCAGTAAAAGAAAAAACGTAAAAAACGTATGGTCAAGCCTTATTAACATAAAACACGCCCCCCTTACACACATTTGAATTTGGCGCCCTTACGCTTTAGGCTATACGCTTTAGGCTATGCCGCCGTATATTAGCAGGCAAGTACATTGTGAATCATGTACTTGCCTAGTTAACTTACAGCGGCGTAGCCTAAACACGCTAAGCTATGCCGCCGCAAGTTTAAGCATATGTACCTGAATCTACCTAACACTGTCTG
This sequence comes from Rana temporaria, assembly GCF_905171775.1. Classification (NCBI taxonomy): domain Eukaryota; kingdom Metazoa; phylum Chordata; class Amphibia; order Anura; family Ranidae; genus Rana; species Rana temporaria. The sequence continues at coordinate 57,120,435 of NC_053492.1, forward strand.
GTAATAAATTGGCAACTCTAGTCAGTTTCAACAGATCAGTAGTGCGTATAACTGAGCCATGATCTATAAAAAAAAAAAAAAACATTCCAATGTATACCGTATGAGCAACTTGGAGGGGATTTTATTTCTCTCAACAAAAGTTCCACTTTAAATGATGCCTATACAGCACTCCCCTTTGTGATATCTATATGTCCTTATGTCTTTCTGCACATTTCGTACAGAACTTTAATTCACTTTGCGTAATGTCCGATCCTGACCCGCAAATCATAAATTACTGGCTATATATATCCAAACCTGGAAGAATAAAGCACTTAAGGGATTGTGGGGCGGTCTCAAAACATTAAAATGATTGGTGACCAAAAGCTTAATGAAAAAACGTAACTCAATAGGAGGAATCCGGCTGCAGAAAATAAAATGCATAAAATGACTAGAGGTTTTCCAAGCAGAAATATAGCTGCCAAATTTTGTTGCACATTCTATGGATTATATTACAGCAGGAGACACATTGGGATTGACGAATGTCAGTCAATGGAGTGAAGTGTAGTTCCATGACCTGTGCAAAGGCTGCAGGTTTGAGAACTTCTCATGACCTTACTAATCATGTGACCTGCTTATACTGTCATGAAACATTAATATAAGGATAGCCAAAGACTAGACAGTTACATGCTGTTCCAAATTCCACAAATTTGATACCTGGCTGATTATATGCGTGAACACAATAATAAATGACCAATAAACTCAAATATCATGTGAACTGATTTTCCATAATATCGGAAAATCATCACCGCAGACATGTTTTAGAGTGGAACTCCAGGCATAAACTTGTCCTGCCTGACACCCATCTTCCTTCCTCCCCCAAAGCCCCTATCCATATTTTTTATTTTAAAAACTCTAAGGCCCCGTACAGACGACCAAACATGTCTGCTGAAACTGGTCTGCGGGCCAGTTTCAGCAGACATGTTCGGTCGTGTGTAGGCCCGAGCGTGCAGGATTCCGGGCCTTTTCCCAGCGGACAAATATTCCTGGACTTGTTTTAAAACAGCCCGCTGGAATTCTGCCCGCTCGGACATGTTCGGTCCTCTGTACAGACCTACCGTACATGTCCGAGCGCTCGCCATCCCTCGCATGCGTCGAATGACTTCGACGCATGCGTGGAAGCATTTAACTGGCAGGCCCGCCCACGTCGCCGCGTCATTGTCGCGGCGACACCGTGTCATCGTCGCGGCGAAACCGCGGACACGCCCCGCGTATTGTTTACGCGCGGCTTTCTGTACGATGGTTAGTACAGCCATCGTACAGAAAGCCCCGGGCAGACATGTACGGTGAAACCGGTCCGGCGGACCGGTTTCATCGTACATGTTTGCTGGTGTGTACACGGCCTAAAACCTTGGTTTGAGAGTAACTTGATTTGAGAGTGTTTTGCAAGACAAGTTAGATTTTGTAATTAATTTTGACTTGATATACAAGTGATGACTTGATATAAGAGCAGCGTCATATCACAACTGAGGAAAAATAGAAGAGAGGAGCCTCTTAGTGTAGTAATATGGTTACATTTAATGAAGGTACAACATTTAGCAACATATTGCTACACTTAGAGGCGCCTCTCTTCTCTTTTATACTCGAGTTCTTGCTGGATTTTGCTACTAATCCCCTTGTGGAGCCTTCCATTTGTGGATGAACATTTATTGGTTACACAACCTCACATTGCTATAATCTTTTTATATGGACTATAAACAGAAAAAATGAAAAAATGAAATAATTCAGCGCTGGAAAAATAACAATACAATTAAATAATGCAAGCCAGCACTGCAGGATCAATCCAAAAATGTCCCAAAGTGAAATCAAATAAATATAAAGTGCGGCGCAAGTGAAAAATAATTAACTATACAATAATTATATTAAATGCAAAGAAAGTCCATATAGTGCACAAGTGAAAGAGTTTCCAAAACGTGCTTCAAAGTAAACAATGGTGACTGCAGTGAGAATAACTTCTTGAGATCAGTGAGATCAGTGACCCACAGGGAAAGAAGATCCTCCACCAGAGACTAAGGATGGCCTCTCACCTCAGCTATTCGACCTGTGGCTAGGTCAAATAGCATGTAATAATCCTCCAAGGTACAGATGGATTCAGCAACCAATCAACCAGCTATGAGTTTCTCCAGACACAACCAGCAAAGGGGCTCAGCAATCCATGGACCGGTAAGTATTAAATGACAAAAGAGAAGGGATAGTGCTCTCTGTATGCAACAAGTTTATTAAAACAGAACAGATAAAACCACTCACATTTGCTGACACTCTCAGCCGAGTGTGTAGCGAACAGCGTGTCTCAGAGCTCAGAGCATCCGGATAGACAGCCGGCGTGTAGGTCAAGATGTGAGGCAGACGAACGCGGGTGACGTCGACGTGACTCCTCCCCCTCGCCGCACTTTATATTTCTATATGGACTATAAACTAAGGGCCCTAAGTATGACTAAATGGTTGTGGAACTAATCATTTGAGTTTCCATTATTTCTTATGGGGAAATTCGCTTTGATATACAAGTGCTTTGGATTACAAGCATGCTTCTGGAAAAAATGATGCTCGCAATCCAAGGTTTTACTGTAATGGGGCCCCAAGCTCCTTGCAGGTATCTACTTCAAGTACCTGCGTAAATGAAATCAGCCACAGAAAGACTGGCTTAGTGACAAGCCAATAAACTGAGATACTACCAACCAGAATAATGGGAGCTATACTCAAGACGGAACCCTACAAATGTACCTTTTTGCCCATCATAAAACACATCAAATGTCCTTGTAGACCCGCCAGCTGCTATGATACAACTGCACAAATCCATTCCCAAAATACCAAAACAACCGCAAAAAATCTGAAGGGTGTGAGGGTGGTAAGTTGTCCTGATGCAAGCTCTCCTTTGACTAAAGACCCTCCTACATGCCCAACCCCTGAAGTTCTACCTGCTCTTACACAATCCACCAATCCAGTGAGCACTGCTTTACTACTGTTTACTTTTAATCCACCAAAATCTCCTCCTATGTCAAACCCCTTTTCTCCTAGTCATGTTGGCCTTTTGTCTAGGTTTTTCCTTTCTCTTACTCCGGCACTAACTTTTTTCTTGAAGTCTTCTACCTGGTCTTGCGATATCACAGTAGCTTCTTCCACTTCCAACAAGGGACGAACATTCTTCCAGGAGTACTGTGAGCCCAGCCAGCACCTCCCAAGGGTGGCATGTAAATGACAGGTTTGCAACACAGCAAGGGGGAATCAAGGACAGTGCTGGAGCTTGAAAAGTGTAGATTCTTTTTAACTTTTACAGTAGGAGAAGAACAAGATTACAAGATTTTAAGCTCCTAGTAGCCCCTAGCAGCTACTTTGAGCCATACTTTTTTTGCCCCTAGAAGCAAATAGCGTTATTCTATGTATCAATGCACACTATTGTAGGCTAAAAGTGTTTTTCAAGTTTCAGTTTTTTTGGGAGTGATTTGCCAGCAGAAAAAAAAGCTGACAGCTCCTAGAAGCTCCTAAAGGCTGTTAACCGCTGCTAAGCACTGGTTTCCAGCACTGGTTTCCAGCGGCTTTACACTCGTTGTTAAGGGGCAGGCCTGCAAGCCAGCCACTGCATCTTTAATAACAGATGACTCATCAGCTGTCAGCTGAATGTAAACAAAACATTTGCCGTCAGTAAAAAATGAGAAAAAAACAGCATGGGGTCCCCCCCCAAACCATACCAGGCCCGTTCAGATATGCATATGCACTCATTGTTAAGGACGCCGACAGCCACAACAAAAACACCACTGCTCCTTAACACTTTTGAAAACGCTCCTAAACACTGCAAAAACACTGGGAAAAAACACAAAATATTAGTGCCGGCTCACACTGGGCAGATTCAAAGTCATCCCACTCTGAAGATGCCACACACAGTGCAACCTCAGCACCCTCAAGGGCCCCCGATAGTCTCCTCAGCACTCTATCCCCAGCTTCCATCCAAACTCCACCTACACCTGCTGGCTTGACCCTGAGTATTTAAAGCGGAGGTTCACCCTCAAAATGAACTTTCCAGCATCCTTAAAGCGGAAGTAAACCCATCAATTTAACAGTTTGAAAAAGCAGTTACATTCCTGGCATGCCGGGAATGCTAACTGTCACATTGGTTGTGCTCTCAACCAAACTGTCAAACCATCCAATGGCTGGTGTCATAACTGATCACATGTGCAGCATCATGGCAGTTGAAGATTAAACAGAGGCCAAGACGCGCCTTAGCAGCAGTCAATCAACTCCTCTTCGCTTAGAAATGCCCATTCCCCGCAGGATTCCCCGCTCGGAGCCGGAAAACAAGGGCTCATATAACAATAAGTGCAAGTAAAAAAAAAAAAAAAAAGCATACTGCAGATGTTAGCAGTATGCTACAGCTAATGTCAAAAAGTGGATTTTTGGGTGAACCTCTGCTTTAAGAGGGGCCTACCCCTGCCAGCCCATTTTCTGGGGGTTGGCTGGGGCCCTCCTCAATACTCCAGGCAGATCTTCCTAACCTCAATCCCATTCTTCTGAAGGCTTCTCTAATGTTCCAGCAAGTAGGGGGAGGTACCAGAGGTGCTGCCTGATGAGTCATCCAGCCTCCCTGAGCCACTCTTCCTGACCCAGATTCAACCCAGCCCGGCTCTCAGGCCAAACAACCAAAACACCTACTTACACTTTCTAGCACACTGGAGGGTCTACATTTAGTAGTGAAAACGTTTGATATTTTAAATGCCAGTGCCTGCCGGCATCCTTAACAACCAATGCATAGCTGGTTGTTAAGGAGGCGACTCTCTGACCTTTGCTGCCTTGTGTTATATTTGCCTTCCACAAATCCAGGTCTGTTGGTTAGATCCCCAATGACTGGTTGTAATTATTGGGGTTCCCAGTACAATGTTAAAATGTACATTTTGGGAAGCACAAACTCTTCGCTCAGTTGACGCTCTGCTCTGAAAGTACAAATTCATTTTTTCGGCTCTCTTTACTTAGCAGTGTGCTATCTTGCCTAGCAGACAAAGACCTTTCCATATATCTTCTTGTATTACAGAGTGGAAAGATCCGGTAACGTCATGCTCTGTCAGTACATTACAGATTCATTCTTGCCTAAAACGGAAATCCTGAAGAAACTGCATGGCCAGCAATTTTTTGTTCATTTTAAAGGAGACATTTCAATTATGTTGAGCTCATTGGCATAGTAAAACTTTAAAAAGGCCATCGTCTACATTATTGTTAATTATAGTTTTCAGATTTCTTGTTCTTGATGATTCTCAGTAAACTGTATTTGATAAATGAGTCTGGCGGTCTCCAGCATTAAACTCCTCAGCATTAGTCATCACATCCAAATCAAACAGAAACCGAGACCCGGAACATACAAAGTAGACAAAACTGGATTAATTACTTTTTAAAGGAGAAAGCTTTTGTCAGCATGATTAGGCTACATTCACAAAGGTTATTAGAGCCGGAGCGAATAGTAGCTGCAGGAATCAGAGATGCGGTTCTCAGCGGCTAGGTGCTGCCACTGGCCTTTTCCACTACAACGCTAGGTTATCGGTGGCAGCAGGTATTCGCCGCTGTAGCTGCGGTGATTGCTGCTGGACGCACTTTTACTGGAAGTAATCACTGGCTGTGCAAAGAGCCACAAATAGCTGTTGCCGCCAACGACCTTGTCATTATAGTGAATAAGACCGTCAGCCGCACTAAGCCGCTGAGAGCCACAACAAGAATATCCTATTCCTGCAGTTACTATTCGCACCAGCCCCAAACGCCAATGTGAATGTAGCCTTAACCTCTTCAGCCCTGACCATTTCACTGGTCAAAGACCAGGCCACTTTTTGCGATACGGCACGGCGTCGCATTAACTGACAATTGCGCGGTCGTGTGACCTGGCTCCCAAACAAAATTGATGTCCTTTTTCTCCCTACAAATGGAGCTTTCTTTTGGTAGTATTTGATCACCTCTGTGGTTTTAATTTTTTTCGGCGCCCGACCACATGGCAGCATCTTAAAGGGGATGTATCTGTACGCCAATATGCCTGTCCGTGCCATTCTGTCGACGTAAATAGGCGTGCGGCGGTCCTTAAGCGGTTAAAGTATAACTAAAGGCAAAAGTTTTTATTTATTTTTTCATTTTGGATATATAGGAGATGAATCAGAACACCCGTCAGTTTATATTGCTATTTGTGTCCCCCATTAGGGAGATTCACCCTCTCTATTTGTCTTGTTTACCATTAATATTGAAAGTGAAAGTAAAAGAAAATCCCAAATTTTGGGTTGTCCCCAGAAATGTAATAGAGGGAAATCTTCCAATGGGGACACTATTTCTTTTGACCTGAGGGTCTCTAAGAGATTAATTTGCAGGAATTTCCTCTCACTTCCTGTTTTGTATATGGAACAGGAAGTGAAGGTAAATCTCCCCAATGGGGCACAAATGGCAAAAATAAACCTTACGGGGGTTATAATTCTCACTTACTCTATCCAACATAACATGGGTGCTCAACCTGTGGCTCTCCAGCTGTTGCAAAACTACAATTCCCATAATGCCTCAGCCTTTGGGAGACATGCTTGTACCTGTCAGCGGCTTGCAATGCCTCATGGGAATTGTAGTTCCGCAACAGCTGGAGAGCCACAGGTTGAGCACCCATGCAATATAAAAACAAAATGTTGCCTACAATTCAAATTTAACCACTTCCCACACGGTCTATAGCAAAATGACGGCTGAGCGGTGGTTCTGTTATCCTGACTGGATGTCATATGACTTCTTTCAGGATAACAGGTGGCGATCAATGGTGCGGCGTGTCAGTCTGACACACTGCAACACAGATCTCGGTAAAGAGTCTCGGACGGAGACTCTTTACCACATGATCAGCTGTGTCCTATCAGAGCCAGTGGCGGCTGGTGCTCAAAATTTTTGGGGGGGCGCAAACGAAGAAAAAAAAATCGCAGCCTCACTGTGCCCATCAAATGCAGCCACTGTTCCATCAATTCGCACCACTGTGCCATGCCATCAAATGCAACCACTGTGCCATGCCATCAATTGTGGTCACTGTGCCATCAATTGTCACCACTGTGCCATGCCATCAAATGCAGCCACTGTACCATGCCATCAATTGTGGTCACTGTGCCATCAATTGTCACCACTGTGCCATGCCATCAAATGCAGCCACTGTACCATGCCATCAAATGCAGCCACTGTACCATGCCATCAAATGCAGCCACTGTGCCATGCCATCAATTGTGGTCACTGTGCCATCAATTGTCACCACTGTGCCATGCCATCAATTGTGGTCACTGTGCCATCAATTGTCACCACTGTGCCATGCCATCAAATGCAGCCACTGTACCATGCCATCAAATGCAGCCACTGTGCCATGCCATCAATTGTGGTCACTGTGCCATCAATTGTCACCACTGTGCCATGCCATCAATTGTGGTCACTGTGCCATCAATTGTCACCACTGTGCCATGCCATCAAATGCAGCCACTGTACCATGCCATCAAATGCAGCCACTGTGCCATGCCATCAATTGTGGTCACTGTGCCATCAATTGTCACCACTGTGCCATGCCATCAATTGTGGTCACTGTGCCATCAATTGTCACCACTGTGCCATGCCATCAAATGCAGCCACTGTACCATGCCATCAATTGTCGCCACTGTGCCATGCCATCAATTGTGGTCACTGTGCCATCAATTGTCACCACTGTGCCATGCCATCAATTGTGGTCACTGTGCCATCAATTGTCACCACTGTGCCATGCCATCAAATGCAGCCACTGTACCATGCCATCAAATGCAGCCACTGTGCCATGCCATCAATTGTGGTCACTGTGCCATCAATTGTCACCACTGTGCCATGCCATCAATTGTGGTCACTGTGCCATCAATTGTCACCACTGTGCCATGCCATCAAATGCAGCCACTGTACCATGCCATCAAATGCAGCCACTGTGCCATGCCATCAATTGTGGTCACTGTGCCATCAATTGTCACCACTGTGCCATGCCATCAATTGTGGTCACTGTGCCATCAATTGTCACCACTGTGCCATGCCATCAAATGCAGCCACTGTACCATGCCATCAATTGTCGCCACTGTGCCATGCCATCAATTGTGGTCACTGTGCCATCAATTGTCACCACTGTGCCATGCCATCAATTGTGGTCACTGTGCCATCAATTGTCACCACTGTGCCATGCCATCAAATGCAGCCACTGTACCATGCCATCAAATGCAGCCACTGTGCCATGCCATCAATTGTGGTCACTGTGCCAATTGTCACCACTGTGCCCTTTAATTGTCGCTGTGCCAATTGTCCCCACTGTGTCACTGTCCAGTCATCCATCCACCTCGGAGCTTTATATAACCTGCTGGGACTTGTAGTTCTCCATCGTCTCCTGGGGCTCAGGTGCATGCAATCCATCATCTTTGTCTAGTTTTTCTCACTGCTGGGACTTGTAGTCCCATAGATGGTGGATTGCATGCACCTGAGCCCAGGAGAAGATGGGGAACTACAAGTCCCAGCAGGTTATAATATAAGACACCCATCCACCTAGGAGCCTTATATTATAACCTGCTGGGACTTGTAGTTCCCCATCTTCTCCTGGGCTCAGGCTGCTGACAGCTGGCATTTCACCCATAATATGCATTGCATTGAACATTAAAAATCATTATCAGTGACAACCGCCCAGAAACTTTCAATAAGCAGGGGGGGGGGGTCCTGACGGCCGCCTATTCGGCCAGATGGTACATTAAAAAAGTTTTAATAAGTGGGGGGGGTTAGTGCTGGAGGGTGCCGCGATTTTGCCCGAAAATATATTTCTCACATGGGGGACTGGGGGGGAAGGCATGGCTTCAGTTAGTTCCCTACCTCTTTGCAGCAGATCCTCTCACTCAGGCCGTGCGTGTTCTATTGAGCTGCAGCGCTGAGGTCACTTCCTGTGCTTGGAGACTGTGAAAGAAAGCACCGCCCACTGGGGATGTGAAATAGTTGTATGCACTGTGTGCACTCACTGCACCCGCCCGGCCATCGCTCCGGAAATAGTGGCGCGTCGGTTTGCGCCACAAAGGCATATTTTAGCTGCCAGTGTAGCGCCGCGTCTGCAATTGCACAGACGTAGCTCTACCCAAACCGCACTATGCCCGGCGCCCGGTGCCGGGACACAGTGCACATAAGGATTTTTTTTTTTTTTTTTCGTTTTTTTAAAGGGACATGTTTAAAAAAAAAAAAAAAAAAAAAAAAGTTTTTTTTTTTTTTTTTTTTTTACTGGCTGGGGGAGGGGGGGGGCGGCGCCCGGGCGCCCCCTATGGACGGGCCGCCACTGATCAGAGCTGATCACGGTGTAAACAGGAACAGCCATGTATTGGCTTTTCCTCACTCGTGTCTGACAGACGTGAGTAGAGGAGAGACAATCGGCCACTCTCCTGACAGGGGGGTCTGCGCTGATTGATTATCAGCGCGGCCCCCATGAGGATTCCCACCCAGGACCACCAGGGATACCACCAGGACCATCAGGGATGCCCACCACCGATGACCACCAGGTATGCCACCCATGACCACCAGAGATGCCAATCAGCCCCCATATATGATGCCAATCAGTCCCCATCAGTAATGCCTGCCAGTGGCTGCTTATCAGTGATGCCCATAAGTGCCATCTATCAGTGTCCATCAGTGTAATATGATCATAGATGTAATATAATCACATATGCATTATCATCACAGGTGCAGCAGTATTACAGGTACAATATTATCACCGGTACAGTATATTCACAGATATAATATTATGACAAGTACAATAATATCACAGCTGCAGTATTATTACAGGTACAGTATTATCACATGTGAATTATTATCATAGGTACAATATTATCACGGATGCAGTATAATTACAGATAACATATTATCATGTAGTGTACAATATTAATATGGGTGCAGTATAATCACAGATATATCACAGGTACAATATTATTATTATGTGTGCAGTATAATCACAGATATATCACAGGTACAATATTATTATGAGTGCAGAATAATCACAGATATATCACAGGTACAATATTAATATGGGTGCAGTATAGTCACAAATATATCACAGGTACAATATTAATATGGGTGCTGTATAGTCACAAATATATCACAGGTACAATATTAATATGGGTGCTGTATAGTCACAAATATATCACAGGTACAATATTAATATGGGTGCAGTATAGTCACAGATATATCACAGGTAAAATATTATCATTGTGGGTGCAGTATAATTACAAATATATCACAGGTAATATATTATTATTATTATAGGTGCAGTATAGTCACAGATATATCACAGGTAAAATATTATCATTGTGGGTGCAGTATAATTACAAATATATCACAGGTAATATATTATTATTATTATTATTATTATTATTATTATTATTATGGGTGCAGTATAGTCACAGATATATCACAGGTAAAATATTATCATTGTGGGTGCAGTATAATTACAAATATATCACAGATAAAATATTATTATTATGGGTGCAGTATAGTCACAGATATATCGCAGGTAATATATTATTATTATTATTATTATTATTATTATTATGGGTGAAGTATAGTCACAAATATATCACAGGTACAATATTATTATTATGTGTGCAGTATAATCACAGATATATCACAGGTACAATATTATTATGAGTGCAGAATAATCACAGATATATCACAGGTACAATATTAATATGGGTGCAGTATAGTCACAAATATATCACAGGTACAATATTAATATGGGTGCTGTATAGTCACAAATATATCACAGGTACAATATTAATATGGGTGCAGTATAGTCACAAATATATCACAGGTAAAATATTATCATTGTGGGTGCAGTATAATTACAAATATATCACAGGTAATATATTATTATTATTATAGGTGCAGTATAGTCACAGATATATCACAGGTAAAATATTATCATTGTGGGTGCAGTATAATTACAAATATATCACAGGTAATATATTATTATTATTATTATTATTATTATTATTATTATTATGGGTGCAGTATAGTCACAGATATATCACAGGTAAAATATTATCATTGTGGGTGCAGTATAATTACAAATATATCACAGATAAAATATTATTATTATGGGTGCAGTATAGTCACAGATATATCGCAGGTAATATATTATTATTATTATTATTATTATTATTATTATGGGTGAAGTATAGTCACAAATATATCACAGGTACAATATTATTATTATGGGTGCAGTATAGTCACAGATTTATCACATGTATAATATTATAACAGGTAAATGTTTGTGATTTCAGTTCAGCTCACAGGACATTTCATTTCTGATAAGACCACCATGTATTTGCTGAAAATGTTTTTAATCTGAAAAATAAAAACAAATGCAAGCAGCTTAAGCTACATCTAAGGACAGGTAAACTGCTAAACATTACATTTTTGTTCTTAGATTTCAATATCTTTTACATATGTAACAATACTACTATGAATAAAACTTTAAACAGAATTTGTAACATTATAACCTCACTTGATAATATGAAAACAAAAAATACTGAAAAATGTGTTTTTTTATTAACAATGATGGTGAGATTCTTTAATTAGTTGATTAAAGTTCCTGTATTCTAAGCAGAAATTAGTATTTCTACAAACCCTATACAAATAAAAAATGGAAAATATATTGCAATAGTTTCCATAATTGAATCTTCTGAGTCATACGGTGGTGGAAATTAAGTGAGATCATTACTAGGTCCTGGCAGGATATTTTACAATGAGTTATTGCCCTACTCATGTGGGACAATTAAGAAATCCTCAGATGATTATAGAAGGCTTAGTAAAATGGATGTCTTGTGGAGGCTCGCTCAAGAGGGGGAAATTTTCAGGATGAAAATGTGAGGACCTATCCCAAAGCCAAAACATTTTGACTCTGCCTCAGCAGTGCCAAGATCCTATCTTACCCAAGTGCTATCCACTTTGCTGTGGTGAAATGGAGCAAAGGGCTGTTGAAATAGGTTCTCCTGGGAGAGGTATTTTTTAACATCCTTGGAGGGAAAACTGGTTTGATATAATTACCTCTTCCTTGTCTCGTTATTCATGCCCAGAGATGTTTAGAAGAAGAAAAAAAACACTGCTTTGGATGACAAAATGGCTTTTGTGGTGTTTGGGATTACTGAAATACGGTTATATTTCTTTTTAAGCCAAGTATTTACAAAGTATATTTGGTTTTAGCCAAGCAATTACACCACAAGCTTCCTCAAAGCTTTGGGTTTCGTTGACCGCACATATTTAAGTTATCAATCAATACAATGACGGACTGCATCCAGGTGTAAAGCCTCGTACACACGATCAGTCCATCCGATGAGAACGGTCTGAAGGACCGTTGTCATCGGTTAACCGATAAAGCTGACTGATGGTGCGTCGCGCCTACACACCATCGGTTAAAAAAACGATCGTGTCAGAACGCGGTGACGTAAAACACAACGACGTGCTGAAAAAAACAAAGTTCAATGCTTCCAAGCATGCGTCAACTTGATTCTGAGCATGCATGGATTTTTAACCGATGGTTGTGCCTACTAACGATCGGTTTTGACCTATCGGTTAGGAATCCATCGGTTAAATTTAAAGCAAGTTGGCTTTTTTTTAACCGATGGTTAAATAACCTATGGGGCCCACACATGATCGGTTTTGACCAATGAAAACGGTCCATCAGACCGTTGTCCTCTGGTTAACCTATCGTGTGTACGAGACCTAAGTAGGAGTCCAGCGTTATATTTGTAATAGAAGTGAGCAGCACTAGGCCGAGTGAAAGGTTCATAGATTAAAGCTGAACCTCCGGCAAATACACATATGAAATGCATATATATGGAAGCCATCTTCCCTTCTGAAGAATTATTATTTCTGTCCATTCATTCTTGTTATTTAGACAGACATGCCATGCAGCACAGGCGGCCTTGGGACCTGATTTTTCTCCTTTGCAGTTAAAGTAACACTAAACTATAATTTAAAAAGAGAAAAAAAAACAAGTATTTTTTTCTTAATTAAAAAAAGTACCTTCTATTGTGCTCAGCCTCCTCCAAATCTCCAAAGGTGGCTACATTCATTCTTCATGGTCCCACCATAACTATGAACGTAGCCACCCTCTCTTGCTCGCTCCTGAGATGGACTATGGGATGTGTAGTCATAGGGCAATGTACACGACTACAACTAAAATGTACTGCCCATTCCAAACAAACACAAGTGACGGATAAAAGGAGAGGTTCGGGAGAACATTACAAGGAGGCAGAAAAACACAGTAATGCCTAGTACACACGACTGGAATTCCCGACGGGAAAAGGTCAGTCGGAATTCCCGAGGGGAAAACCGAGAATCTGCTCTTGAATCTGCTCTCGACTTTTCGCCCGTACAGACGTTCGGTTTTCCCGTTGGAAAAACTCCCATGAGAGCTTTTCCTCGGCAATCCCGACCGTGTGTATGCTCCAGTCTTTACCCACAGGAAAAGTGTCAGTTTTCCATCGGGAAAAAGTCAGCCGGGAATCCCGACGGGAAAAAAGAGAGCAGGTTCCCTTTTTTTTGTCCGGCGGTCTTTGGGCAGTTTTCCCATCGGAAAAACTGTGGAGAGCATACACACGGGATTCCCGGGCAAAAGCTCTCCTCGCAGTTTTCCCATAGGGAAACCCGGTCGTGTGTACGGGGCATCAGAAACGATTTCATGAAAAAACTGTAGATTACAGGGCCTTATGTGTTTTTTCACCTTAATGCATCCTATGCATTAAGGTGAAAAAACACCTGGCAGTCACCGGCCCCCCAGCCCCCCCGTTTTATTTACCTGAACCCCGAATATGCCTCGACAGGGATGTGCTGTCCCTCTCTCCATAGGGTCCTGGCTCTTGATTGGATAGATTAATAGCAGCACAGTCATTGGCTCCCGCTGCTGTCAATCAAATCCAATGACGTGGGCGCCGGGGGGCTGGGCCAAGTCATACATTTGGCGGCTTTGGATACAGAATGAATGACTTGGGAACATTCCCGCAAGGTAACCCCCAGGGAGAGTGCTTCTCCTAGGGGGTTATCTGATGTGGGAAGGAGCCGAAAGAGCCGCATAGGGACTCCAGAAGTTGGTGTTCGAGGCCACTCGAGGAGCTGTTCGAGGAGCTTGACTGGCATTCAGAGAGCTTTAACAAAGCCTGTCTGAAGCCTTGTTTTGAAGCAACTGTAAACTATCCCTAAAGGAAAAGCAGCCAACTGATAGGTTTATCTTTCTGTGGAAAAAAACAAAACAAGCGCAAGAACAAAGCTTGCCAATAGAAGTTTTACCTCTAATGCCTTGTACACACCACCAGTTTTCCCGTCTGGAAAACTTCCATGACAGCTTTTGGCCGGAAAAACTGGCCGTGTGTATGCTCCATGGCAGTTTTCCCAACAGGAAAACCGCCGGGAATCCCGGTGGGAAAAATGAGAACATGTGTTCTTTTTTCCTGCCGGGATTTCCCGGCGGTCTTTTTCCCGGCAGTTTTCCTATGGGAAACACTGCGGTGGAGCATACACACGGCCGGGATTCCCGGCCAAAGCTCTCATAGCAGTTTTCCTGCCAGGAAAACCGGCTGTGTGTAGGGGGAAATAGCTGCGGAGCCGGTTCTCGGCTTTCTCCTCGGTTTTCCCGGTGGACTTTTTACCGACGGGAAAACCGATCGTGTGTACGGGGCATGGGAGGAGAAATTATTCCTAGTTAATTGAACCTACAGGTATGTCTGCAGCCAAACGAAACATGTTGGTATCTTTGTACTCCTGTTGCTACTTATGATATAAACGAAGGACTCCTATGAGAATTGTTTGGCACTCTTTTTCACCTGATTTGGTGGCCTCTTTCCTTGACAGAGTCCCCTGCTTTGTAAAGAGCTGCCAAACCCAAGCAATTATGCAAAATTGGTGACTTCCTCTTACTGGATAAACATCTGTATCCAGTGTGTCACTCCTACCCCCCCTTCTTCTTCTACTCTGCTGTCTCCTATCAGCAAATGAGCACTTCAGCATACCTGGTTGACTTTTGGCACTATTTCTATTTCTTCTAGTCAGAGCTCTGCTGTACAGGGGATTGAAAGCAGCTGATACCAGGTCAGACTCTGGTTGCTTTTATATTAGTGTTGTTTTTGGGGTGGACACATTCCTGCATGAATAGCTGTTTTTTATTTTCCTATAGTTTCGCTTTAACATACACTATATTAACAAAAGTATTGGAGCGCCTGCCTTCACACACACATGATCTTTAATGGCATCCCAACTAATTAGGTTAATTGGCAACAGGTCAGTAACATGACTGGATATAAAAAGAGCATCTTAGAGACTCAGAGGCCCAGATTCTCGTAGATCGGCGCATCTTTATGCCGGCGTATCGCATCTCAGATGCGTTACGCCGACGTAACTAAGAGAGGCAAGCTCCGTATTCTCTAATCAGAAGCGTTCATTTTTGCGCCGGCGCAGCATAAATTCGTCGGCGTAAGACGGCATAATTCAAAGTAGGAAGGAAGTGGGCGTGATCCATTTAAATGAACCGTGACCCCATGCAAATGAAGGGCCAAACGAACGGCGCATGCGCCCTCATGTGATCGCATGTCCTGTGCCCCTCTGTGCATGCTCACAATTATGCCTGGCGTTATTCCTGAGTTACGCCGGCACACTGTTTAGGCCCAGGGCATAAATACGCCCAGACATGCGCCCGTCGAGTGCAAAAGTACACCTGTTTGTTTTGGTTTAGTGGATTGGTGGCTATACTTTTGCGCTCTGATTGTAGACATGTCTGCCCAGCGTTCTGGGACCCGGAAAAAAAATTCTCTCCAGAGGAAAAAGGCATAATCCTTTCTGCCATGGAGAGGTACTATGATCGCCTCCATGGGGCCCGTAGCAAGAACACCAGCAGGGGCAGAAGGGACGAAATCCTTCAGAGGATCACGGACCAGGTCAATGCCGTGGGCAATGAGGCGAGGAGGCCCAAACATATTGCTAAGAAGATCAACGATCTTTGCCGGAGGGTGAAGGAAAAGATGGCTCTTATGGCGAGTCATGCCAGGGGCACTGGTGGTGGTCACCCTCTAGGGTCCATCTGACACCTGAGGAGGAGGTTGTTGCCCGCTGCCTTACCAGGGAGCAAGTGGAGGGAATGCCGGGCTACGACTCAGTTGAGCCGCCCTTGAGGACAGGTAAGTGTGTTTTTTCTACTATCTGGTGTGTAGCATGTGAGGGGGTGGAAGGGAACATGTGACAAGTGTGTGGGTCCACCAACATGTGAATGTTTTGTGTCATCCGCAGATGTCCAGGAGGGAGCTGGGCCATCTGGTGCCCCTGCCCGTCCCACACCATCCCCTGATGATTCTGCCCCTGACCCCCTGGGAAGCCAAGAGGCATTGGTTTAGGGGAGTGGTGGCCAGACCTCAAGTGATGAGGTCATTCAGGAGGATGCTGAGCATTTGGGTGAGGAGGTGTCCCTATACCTGGAGTCGTCCATCTCAGCTGGTCCTTCCCGGCTGTCAAGCCTCCAATCCTCGAGTCCCTCTGGCTCTATCACCAACACACCCACTCCCTCAAGTCCCTCTCGCTCTATCCCCAACCCACCCACTCCCTCAAGTCCCTTCCCCTATGCCACGCCTGAAGCCGGAATTCCTGCCAGTGACTCTGACCACTGCCCAGGACACGCAGACCCGCCATATGGGGGGATGGCCCAGGACATGCGGAGAGTGGCCGACAGCCTGGGCGACAGGGGACACATCACTGATGATCTGCAGGACGTGGCAGCCAATACAACAGCTATCATATATGTGTGTGTTTTTATTTCTCTTTGACACTTTTTTGGTGAATAAGTAGGGGTATGTACCCCATACTCATCACATGAAGGGGCGGGATCTGGGAGCCCCCTGGTTAAAGGCGGCTTCCAGATTTTGATAAGCCCTCTGCCCACAGACCCCCACAACCACAGCCCAGGGTTGTCGGGAAGAGGCCCTTTTCCTCATCAACATGGGGACAAAGTGCTTTGGGGTAGGGGGCATGTGATCTGGTATGGTTCAGGAGGGGGTGGGGACTTTTGCTCCCCCCCCAAGCTGCATGCTTGGATAAGGGTCTGGTATGGATTTTGGTGGGGACCCCATGCTGTTTTTTTAATTTTGGTGTAGGGTTTCCCTTAAAATCCATACCAGACCCAAAGGGCCTTGTAGATCCCTCCATTAAACTTTAATAGAGTTTGTGGCTCAGGCGTTCAGGGGGGTGTTCCGCCCAACTCTATTTCTGTTTATCAATTTATCTATTCATCCATTGTGAATAAAATATGGGTTTATAAGATTTGCAAATCATTGCATCCTGTTATGACACAGTGCCCCAACTTTTTGGGAATTGGGTGTTGTATACCTTCAGTAGAGAAAAGTCAAGTCATTTTCTACTGGGGTTGTGTAAATCTCAGGACTAAATTAATAGAAATAAAAATCCTTTGCCAAGAAAGCTAAAGACATATATGTAGTTGGTGGATTTTGGCCACACATTTTTGTTCAGTAGAATTATACTGTACATTTTCTCATAAAATTCAATTTACACCTTAATATGTTAAGCTTTGTTCGGACCATTTAAACATGTTCCATATATAAAAAGCTGAGATGCTGCTTTGAGGTCAAATATATTATTACTACCGCACTTGCCGGTGTATAAGGTGACTGGGCGTATAAGATGACCCCCTAATTTTTCAGCTAAAAGGTTGGTTTTGGGATATACTCACCTTATAAGACAACCCCCTTCCGACTCACCTAACTGTGCCCATTGCATACCTCACTGTGCCCATTGCCTACCTCACTGTGTCCATTGCATACCTCAATGTGCCCATTGCCTACCTCACTGTGTCCATTGCATACCTTATGCCAGAGTCAGACTTTGGGCGTCCATTGTTCAAAAGCAGTGTTCCGCCTATCACCCATGTCCTATCGTCCGAGGACGAGAGGACATCCGTGATAGACGGAACACTGAAAACAGGCTCTGCTGGGGAACTGAGTGTTCCGCCTATCATGGAACAGGACAAGGAGGAGGCACAGCTTTTGAACAATGGACGCCAGCAGTCTGACTCTGCATACAGGTACCAGCTTATAAGACGACCCCCAATTTTTGGGGGATATTTTTAAGTACAAAAGGTTGTCTTATACCCTGGAAAATACGGTACATTCTCATTTAGCCTTTAGCATGGTAATGAGATTCAAATACTTTAAGGTTGCCCCCGTTTTATGCATTGAGGTCAGCAAAATATTAAATTTGCCCACCAAGTTGTACATCCAGAAGAACAGATCAGCTTCATTTGGGTCAACACACTAGTGTTGGGCCTTAGGAAGCACAAGATGGGCTTAAAATGCACACTACATGGCAGGTGACTATGTCATGGATTTTACATTATGGCCTACAGCATGCTAAGTATGCTACCGATAGCCATTCAGGATTAAACTTTGTTTACAGAGTCTATAATCTTTCCGCTGAACTGGTCAGTGGGCTTGTACTGCTCAGATCTTGGTAGGAAGCCCAAATATGTTCAGGCACAACAAAGTTGTAGATAAAAGAGAACACATTGACAGAAACCTTTTGCGCACTGATTTTAGACTTAAAAGCATTTTAGGCAAAATTCCCAGAAATAATTGGAAGTTTCAGTGTGTATTTTTTATAATCGTTTAGATCAATCTGAAATTTTAAACAGTCAATTATTTTGACTTTTTTTCCTGCCCGGTTTATTGAACCGGACTTTGATTCCAACCATTGTAAATATTGCTACAGTGATTAGGGCTGCAAGTAGTTTTTTGGGGGGAATACTCTCCACATCTACATAGTTGAAATGTTCTGAATAGTTGATTAAGGTAATTCTTCTGCTTTAAATCAAAGTCACCCTCTGAAAATATGATTTTGTATGCCAAAGAAAATGATGGTGCAGCTTCATGTATTTTAGAAATAGAAAGATTTACAGATGAAGAAAGGACCAGATTTCGGACCTTTAGTCAAGTGGACCTCTTTATAGTTATCGTGTGGACAGATTCTCCCACCTGAGCTGTGGATCTCTACAGCTCCTCCAGAGTTACCATGCTACTTCTCTGATTTTTGCGGTCTTTGCCCGGCCTGTCAGTTTAGGTGGACGGCCATGTCTTGGTAGGTTTGCAGTTGTGCCAAAATTTGTTGACCACTACATACCCAAATATGCACACTGACATTAAAAAAAAGAGTTCTTGCAGTACCTGAAGTTAGCAGCTCCTTATTAACTATTTAAAAATGGACCCGCAAAGGATAGAAGATGCTTGAGATCGTTGGTCAATTTGATACAGAGGGCCAGATTCACATAGAGATACGACGGTTTATCCCCTGATACACCGTCGTATCTCTGAGTTGGCCGGTCGTATCTATGCGACTGATTCATAGAATCAGTTACGCATAGATATGCCTAAGATCCGACAGGTGTAACTGTGTTACACCGTCGGATCCTAACTGCAATTTTAAAATGGCCGCTGGGGGCGTTCTCGCTGATTTACGCCGAAAATATGTAAATCAGCGAAATACGCCAATTCACGAACGTATGCGGGCCCGACGCAGTCACTTTACGCCGTTTACGTAAGGGTTTTCCTGGCGTAAAGATAAACATGCCCCCTAGGTGGCGTATCCTATGTTAAGTATGGCCGTCGTTCCCGCGTCAATTTTTTTTTTTTTACGTTGTTTGCGGACATCGATTCTCCAAAGCGCTGGACGCAAGTTACGCTCACGCCGAAACTAATGACGTCCTAGCGACGTCATTGGGAGCAATGCACGCCGGGAAAATTCGTGGACGGCGCATGCGCATTTAAATCGGCACGGGGACGCGCCTGATTTAAATGCTACACTCCCCCTAGCCGCGGAATTTGAATTCCGCCGGGGGATTTAAGATACGCCGCCGCAAGTTTGGAGGTAAGTGTTTTGTGAATTACCCACTTGCCTCTAAAACTTGCGGCGGTGAATCTTAAATCAGATAGATTACGCGGATCTAAAGATCCGCTGATCTATCTGAATCTGGCCCAAAGAAAAATTCATGCAAGTTTTTGACGCGTTCCAGTGCGTTTTTGATGCCCCGTACCCCGTGCTTTCTGTACTAACCATCGGTTTGGACCAATCGGGCAGCGGGCCATCGGTTCGATTTTAAAGCATGTTTTAAAATTTTGGACCGAAGGACAACAGGCCGATGGGCTATATACACGGTCGGTTTGGACCGATGAAACTGAACCTCGGTCCATTCTCATCGGTTTTGTCCGACTGTGTGTACGTGGCCTAAAAGGTTTTCTTCTAAGATTGTCATGTATTTGGCTCCATCCATCTTCCCATCAACTCTGACCAGCTTCCCTGTCCATGCTGAAGAAAAGCCTCCCCACAACATAACGCGGCTACCACCAAGTTTCACGGATGGGATGGTGTGTTCCGGGCGATGTGCAGATTTATTTTTCCGCCATACAAAGTGTTTTGCTTTTAGGCCAAAAAGTTCAATTTTGGTCTACTCTGACCAGGGCTCAAGTCCTGCGGGAACACATGGGAACGGAGTTCCTGCACTTTTTTCACAGCAGGAACTCAGTTCCCTTTGCAGGACTAGAGCAGCCGAGCCGCCCAAACGGCGATGCCCAGCTCGAGTCACTGTCAGGGGCAGGCAAACCTTAGTAATCCTTTATGTTACTGGCCGCTTCCTGTATATGTATTCATCAGGCAGTGTGCGGGTATTCTGTCACTTCCTCGATGCCGCAATGTCTCCTAGGAGCTTTTGTCATTGTTCCCAGGAGACATTGCGCAGGTCTGCCACAAGTTATCGCGGGATTTAGAAAGAACTTGCTTCTTTCTAAATCCTGCGTTAACTCGCGGCAGACCTCTAAGAAACCTCTGAAGGCTTCACAGAACAGCTGTATTTATACTAAGATTAAATTACACACAGGTGGACTCTATTTACAAATTAGGTGAAATCTGAAGGCAATTGGTTCCACTAGATTTTAGATAGGGGTGTCAGAGTAAAGGGGGCAGAATACAAATGCACACTACACTTTTTACACATTATATATGTGCCACTTTGCAGTGGTCTATAACATAAAATCCCAATAAAATACATTTACGTTTTTGGTTGTAATCTGACAAATGTGGAAAATTTCAAGGGGTGTGAATACTTTTTTAAGGCACTGTATATGACGCTAGCATTGTTTAACTCAGTTCTTGCGAGTCCAGGGTGTCACGTATACACCTACTTAAGGTGCATCATCAGGTCTTCCTGGACTGAAGCCTCATACACATAACCGGTTTTCTCGGCAAGAAAGCTGCTGGAAGAGCTTTTGGCCGTGTAAACCGTGCGTGTGTATGCTTTCTCATTGAGAAAACTGCTGGGAATCCCGACGAGAAAAATAGAGAACCTGCTCTCTACTTTCTCGTCGGGATTCTCGGCAGAGTGTTTCCTGCCAAGAAAACCGTATGTCAGTATGCTTACCTGTCCCCAGGTAAACCTGCACATGCTCGATGAGACTTTGTCGCATGCGCGGTAGCATACAAGGGTAGTGTAGGGTGTAGCAAAATGGCAGCAATGGCATCGAATGTAACGAGTTCCGGCTCGTCGCAGTTCATGACGTCACACGTTCTTGCCATTCAAAAGAACGGCGGTTCTTTTGAATGCCCGTCTGTATGCATGTCAGTAATACCAACGTTTTTTTCCTGACGGGATTCCCGGCTGTGTGTACAGGGCTTCACAGAACAATGCTGACATCATAACATTAGCACTGCTTTCTGCATCATTGAAGACCACCCACCACCAGAGAAGAGACAGAGATGACCAGTATTCTGCATGTCATACGACCTTTCAGAAGACATCAGAAAAAAGGTGGCTGCATTTGTTTACTTTTTTCATCTGCTTTTACCTGGTGATCTGGCCAGTAACACACCTCCTGTATCAGAGTGTCCCCACTCTGGATGAAGGAGCACATGAGCACCTTTGGGTGGCAGCACTGTTAATCTGGGGGGGGGGAAGTGTTAGATGTACAGTATTAGCAGATTTAAACACTAAGAAATTGAAGCCAAACTTCAGCTTATACTTTATAAGCAATTATAGGGATAACGATTTTACATAAATAAACAAAATCTGACCATTGTAAGCACCCCTGCTAGTGGTAAATGGTGTGTCTCAGCTCTGAAACTGCTACATCTACAAGATTAGTGGAACAAAACTGAAATCCCTTGTAGCTCAGAGGTAAAACATGAGCACCAAACATATAGGGCCAGATTCACGTAGAGTGGCGTATCTTTTGGCCGGCGTAGTGCATCCCATTTGCGCTACGCCGACGTAACATAGTGAGGCAAGGCCAGTATTCACAAAGCACTTGCTCCGTAAGTTACGTCGGCGTAGCGAAAATGGGCCGGCTTAAGCACGCCTAATTCAAAGTAGGCAGGTAGTGGGTGTGCTACATTTAAATTAACCGTGACCCCATGTAAATAAAGGGCCGTTGGTACGGTGCATGCGCGCACATGCTCAAAATCACGTTGCAAATACTCCCTAAGATACGTCGGCTCAATGCTTTCGACGTGAACGTAACCTACGCCCAGCCCCATTCACATACGGCTTACGCAAACGACGTAAAATTCGACGGCTGTTCCGTCGTCCATACCTTGCATGGGCTGCGCCACCTATAAAGGGGTTTTATCTTTACGCCGGCGTATGTCTTACGTAAACGGCGTAGCTTACTGTGACGGGCGTACGTACGTACGTACGTTCGTGAATCGGCGTATCTTGCTCATTTACATATTCAATGCGTAAATCAACGTAAACGCCCCTACGGCCAGCGTAAATATGCACCCAAGATACAACGGCGTAGGAGACTTACGTCAGTCGTATCTTGGCAACATTCAGGCGTATCTCATTTTAAGAATGAGCGCAAAGATACGACGGCGCACATTCGGACTTACGATGGCGTGTCTACTGATACGTCGGCGTAAGTCTTTATGAATCCGGCCCAAAATACATCCAATTACAAAGTTCCTCAATATTAGCGATGAGGGATGCAGATCCGTACAGCCACAACTATGTGATAGTGTTTTTAAGACTATTGCTTGACCAGTAAACAATTTCTATGTGTTTACATCATCCTTCTTTTGGTCATCCACTCTTGTGGGACTACACTTACCAGCCACCAACTATATCAGCACATAGTTGTGGCTGTACGGACTTAGATCCCTCAGCTCTAATATAGAGGAACTTTGTGGTTGGATGCTTTTTGGTAACCTGGCACCTAAGATGGACAATTTCTGGAATGTTTCCAGATTTGTTAATACTGCATTTTTAATGATCTCTATGAACTCATTAGAGATGGGAAGTTGCTATTTCTCAGCCAAACGTATTAAGTATTATCACTTTTTTAAGTATTGTTTTCCAATGAGGCTTGTTAGTGGGCGATATGACCATCGATTTAGGGATCATCACTTAGTGATTATGGACCTCTCTGATTGGTCGTCAAGATATACATCTCAAAGTTTTCGCTGTTTTACATGTAAAGAAAGTTTGAAAACAAAAGTATAAAACTGTATAGTCTAATCTCCAAAACACATTTTTTATTGCCGTCTGTGACCCTATTAGGAACACCAGTTTGGCCACCAGGGCCATTAGGACTCTCCCCAATATGGACACTGCCAGCAATAAACTAAGAAATATGTTTTGGCTGGAGTTAGACTTTAAGGCCCAGATTCATGTAGGAGATACAACGGCGTATCTCCAGATACGCCGTCGTATCTCTGAGTCTGAGGCGTTGTATCTTGGCGCCTGATTCAAAGAATCAGATACGCCAGAATTTGTATAAGATACGACCAGCGTAAGTCTCCTATGCCGTCGTATCTTAACTGCATATTTACACTGGCCGCTAGGGACGTGTACGCTGATTTATGCCTAGAATTATGTAAATCAGCTAGATACGCCAATTCACGAATGTACGCCCAGCCGTCGCATTACAGATACGCCATTTACGTTAGGCTTTTTCCGGCGTAAAGTTACCCCTGCTATATGAGGCGTAGATGAGGCGTACCAATGTTAAGTAAAAATGTTTTTTAAATGTTGGCAACTATGCACTGCCCAAGGGCCACTGGGTCAGTAGGGGGCCCCATGAGAGGCTCCTGGGTTCCTGTGATATTAAAGCGGTAGTAAACTTTCCTGACATTACTACTTTTTAGAGGCCCTGAGGTAGATTATGCCACAATGTACAGTACAAGTATGCACAGAATATTAGCATATTAGGGTACAGGTTGCGCTGTGATCAATCAGGCGGAGCCCAGGCGCTTCCATCTTCACCCGAACTTCCTTCTGGGTTCTGTGCCTTTGGTCACTTGCCTTGGCCGGGCTGCGTTGATGTCATTTCCTCGCATTTATTTATTATTTATAAAAGGCCCCACCAAAATCCTCAGCACCAGGCCCATGATGTTCTTAATCTGGCCCTGATCTTCTGAGGCTCTTTGAGAGGGGTATGTGGCAGAGACTTTCTCCCAAGTTCAAGTTCACCAAGGAGGGTCTGTGGCAGAGACTTCATCCTATAATTGTCCGAGTGATACTCCGGCTGCCAGGTCAGTGAGAGAGGCCTGTCGGGGTACACTAAACCCACTCCGGCGGGAGTGGTGCAAAGAAGTGTTACATTTGGGAGCAGGACTGTTTCCTATGATTACGCTTGAATCTGCTATTCTCCTATCTTCTTCAGCTTTACTTTCCTCGCCACAAGTTTACTGTTTTCACCCGGCTGGGTAATAAAGAGCACAGCAAAGAGCACCTGTTTGGACATTCCTTTACTTCTACTACATGCAATACGCATCATTCACCCCTAGGAATTTCGAAGGAGCCACGAGGTAACACGCCGCCCAAAAATCCAGCAGCTCCACTAGGGGTAGTGCTACATATACAATGCAAATTACACACAGCATGGTAGTAGATAACATGTAAACAAGCCTTCCAGGTACACGTTAAAAACATACACATGGAAGCAAACTTTCCAGATAGTGGGCATAAGTATTGTTTATGATTATTTTATTTTCTTAAAAATACATCAAAAGGCTAATGACAAGCCTTTTGGCACAAGAACCAATCCAGAATAGTTGAAATAAGCCTCTATAGCCCTTAAGGGACATTTACCTACATTTTGACTTCAAAATTGACTTGCTTGCATTTTGACAAAATAGTGGAAGGCTGCTAAAGTCTGCAAACTTTTGCTGGGATTTTAGGGAATTCAAAACATAAAATTTTACTTGTATGTAGTCCTGAACAGTTGGCTATCTGGTTGACGGTGGAGAAGAGTTCTTGGACGTCCTATGTGGTTCATCACCAGGTGACCTGTGACACGTAAAAAAACTGGTAACTCTTCCCTTCTCTTCATTTTGTAGTGGAACATCCAACAATAAGGAGGTCATAGTGCTTTCTGTAGCATCATACGTACACTTTGAAAATCACCACCAGAACTGCAGCTCCATACCATAAAACTCATAAACTCGTACACAGGGCCGGGTTTCCCGACGGGAAAACTGCGAGTAGAGCTTTTGGCCGGGAATCCCAGCTGTGTGTATGCTCTTTGCAGTTTTTCCGACGGGAAACCTGCCCAAAAACCGCCAGACAAAAAAAAAACCTGCTCTCTTTTTTCCCATCAGTTTTTGGCAGTTTTCCTATGGGACAAACTGCGATGGAGCATACACACGGTCGGGATTCCCGACTAAAGCTCTCATCGGAGTTTTCCCAATGGGAAAACCTCTCGTGTGTACGGGGGACAAGTTACCGAGCAGGTTCTCGGTTTTCCCCCGGGATTTCCAACGGATCTTTTCCCATCGGGAATCAGGTCTTGTGTATGAGGCATCACGGCGAGAAGAAAGAACTTTCATTCTCATTTTAGGTTTTTGTCTAACCTTTTCTTTTAATTTGGGTAATATTACATATAAAACAGATTTTTTTTAGGGGGCTGAGTACAAATGTGAGAGCATTGATTTGAAATGGGACTTTGATGGCATTGCTCTCTGGCAGTCTGCTGTCTCTAAATGTCCTCTTCAAACTCCCACAGTCTTTAACCATTCCTGTAATGTATATTTAGTCTCTGACACTCTTCAGTAGCATTGTACATGCTGATTATTATCTGTGACATCTAGGTGATGTATGGGGCCTTATTTAAGGTCCCCTATATTTACTAAGTTAACCACCACTGCTCTAACTGAGGTCTTGTGAGAATTTTGTTGCATGAACTCTGTGAACACAGAGGGCTCCATTGGAGGGAAAACTGTTGACCTCATATATCATTTGACCAGCAGACCAAGAATGCTGTTAGCACTAAATTGTCTTATCAGTTCTGCATACCTGATGCTGTAGCTACATGCAAAAGGAGCAACCAGGCATTTTACATAAGCATTATTTAATAAGTCTACAAAGCTGGGTGGTCAAGGAAATTACCCCGTTAGAATGTAATTTTTTTTTATGCTTTCATTTTTATTGAGGGCGAGGACCTTAAGAAAGTAACATATTTCCCAAAAATTACCAAATCTGATATCCCTGCCATAATTATGTTAGCACAGTCCCATTTTGTACCATGGACCTATTACTGTTTTACTATACTGCCATTTATTTATCCATGGGTATATTGGCTGTTACAAGAACCTTATATACAAATGTAGTGACTGTCCTTATTTTAATGTTATTGTTAATAATAAAATCTCAGAATAATCAGCACAGAATATATTACAAATATTTATGTATTAACCCGACCTGGTCTCCTCAGAAAAAATAATTTTACCGTCTGACCGCAAACAGTTTTTAAACAACACTTCAATAAAATAAACGCTGTTCTTAGTCAAGGTGTGACTATTTGTGTGGCCTGTGTTTAACTAGGTATCAAAAATCCTGTTCTACCTCCTAGCTGCCAATAAATTCTCTTAACTGCAACCCAGAGGAATAGACAATAATTCCTGGCTAAGAATAGAAAATGTCAGACATTACAGCTTAGGTGATTGATGTAACTGATCTTGGTAGTTCTATATACAGTATAGTATGTGTTGAGGCCACCTCAGTATGACCAAAAATATCCAGCGCAAAAAGCCCATAAATAGAGGTGGACATATTAATGAATTTAATCTATGCAGACCATGTTATTACATAAGGACAGCTAATTATCTGAGATTCCATTGGGGGGCCAGGTGGCCAGGAAGGGTCTATCCATCCACTGTTGATAACCAAAGGCTTATTTTGTAGAATGACAAGATGAAAATAAGATTAAGGGGGCAAGGGTAAGGGTTGTCTGGTATTGGTAAAAAAAGGTATCAAAACATTTCAAGAAAGTACGGTACTTTATTTATCTACGTTTACACACTATCACCTTCAAAATCCCCTTGCACAGCAATACAGCACTCCCAGCATTCCTGCCACTTCTGGAATGTGTCCTGGAAGTCTTCTTGTCGAAGCACGTCAAGCACCTTCTGCGATTCGTGCTGGATCTCCGCAAGGGTGTCAAAACAGCGACCTTTGAGCTGGATCTTCAACTCATTGCAGCATTTAATGAGTTGAATTCCACTACCCAAAAATTAACACAATTGTTCATCCTACGTAGGTCGTACTATACCCTGGAGAAATTGTTTAAGTGGAAACGTAGAGAATCCCCCCTGTGTCCTCACTGCAGAGGAGCTCCAGCAAACCTAATACCCATGCTATGGAGATACCCCAAACTCAATCGATACTGACAGGATATAATTAAAAATATAAATAATATATATATATATATATATATGGGGCAGAGAGGTCACAATCTCCATCTAGTCCATCCAGGGAATTCCCTGCCTTCGTGGACAAAAATTCAAGGCATTCTGTGAATGGCATTGAGATGCAGAAGCTCCTGAGATTATTATGCAGCAGGGCAGCTGCTCAGCACAAGACCTGGAAGACAGTGGTGAGTTCTGTGACAGGAAAGCACCAAGCAGTATATTGTGTCTTTAAGGGAATACTGGTCCCATATTTATTTTCAGGTGTCCAGTTAACATAAAATACCCTTACTTCTTCACTAATGCAAAGAAATAAAGTTCTGCTTGCTTCAACACATAGATTAGAGGCCATACAGTAGGCGTTTGCACAGCCTAAACAACTCACTGTCTGAAAGATGAATCCTTCAAATTCCCTGCATCTTGTAATCCCAGTTTAGGCATAAATAGCCCAAAATTTCACCTAGGGGGATGGCTTGATAGAGAGGCTGGATGGCTCAAAACGCATTGACACGTCCCATTGTCTAGTGACTGACTAGTGATGTCACATCCAGCCTCCTACTTCCTAAGCCTTTGCCAGAGATGCTGGGTGGCTCAAAACGCATTGACACGTCCCATTGACTAGTGACTGACTAGTGATGTCACATCCAGCCTCCTAAGCCTTTGCCAGTCCCAGGCTACCACATCTGGACTGCAGTGACTGCTGGCTACTCAACGGCACTCCTCACCTTTCATATTGGGCGATACCGCATTTTGTGTGCACTTGGTATACTGTATATGCTGCACTTAGTCTGGCACCCTCTGGTGTCCCCTCAGTTTCACAGGTATATCCAACCGATAGTCTTGTGCAACCCCTGGTCTAGTCTCTGGCTCCTAGATCTTCGCAATCATAGGCCTAACCTTGTTGATGAGCATACTTTTAACTGTCTATATGTGAGTTACCAATTGTCTTTTTTTCCACAATAAATATGTAATTTTATTACACTCAGATCATGTCCTCTTCTGTCTTATCTGTCATTCTTCGACAGTTTGGAAGTCAGCTTCAGTCTCTCCTAGTAAGTGTAGTGTCTAACTACACTGTATGGCAAGGCTATGTCCCATAGGTCTGCAGTTTGCAAGCAACTGTAATAACTTATGATTTGCTACAAGGAGACTGACCACAACTGGCACATTCTACCGATGACATAAATTCATTTGATTATGCAGACAGTAGACTGTAAGGTAGCATTAGGTGAAAAGGGAAACCAACAGTGTCTAATTCAAGACATATTATTCAGCCTCCACAGAGGCTATCCAAATTCCTTCAACACTCTTTATTGGCTTTGGTGATACTTTTTTTTATAGCTGCTGTTACTTTACCAGAAAAACATGTACTAAGAAATAAATTCTTAATTCGCCTGCCCAGCACCTTTCTGGACCATTAAATTGTCTCATAAAATATGTGCTTATGTCTATATCCAATATCTCCCTGACAAGACCACCATCCCCTTCGAGTCGTCATCGTGAGATGTATTTCATCATTCTCAAACTCAGTTGTGTCTGGATTACTGCACTTCATCTCCCCACACGAACTACAATTGTTGTCTTGAAAACAATTCAATGGTGACATCATCTTCACTCTGAACCATCGCTGTTGGCTCTATCTACATTCCTTTTGTTGCGTCTCTTTTAATAGAATTCAGGGTTTGGCTCCAAAACTGCTTGAGTTACTCAGCGACTCCATTCCAAGAGCTTCTTGTACCTTACTAACATCCTCAGACTCTGATGTCAGCCAATAATGATATTAAGATTTTTAAAAAAAAGGGAAAAAAAGAAAAGCAGACTGCAAACCATGGGCAATAGTGCTACTGGCTTCTCACAGGAAATTACACCATTCTGGCACCTAAGAACTGTATTTGCACTTTTAAAAATAGAATCTTTTTTTTTCTCATCCAAAGTTCAGTAGATGCCAGTTTATTCTAGGCTTTTCGGTAATGTAGAGTGCAGATGTCCGCGGCTTTGTCCGCTTGTCTTCCTGATGTCTCAGCCGTGTATCAAGAAAAACATAGTTTTTATGGTGTAATACAATCTGTTTGTTCACAGGGCTACAGAAGTCATATATTACATTTGCTTATTTAAAGATGCTTGTTTTTCCATTGCTTAAGCCACAAAAAAAAAATGTTTTTTTGAGCATCTTGAATTACACATTTTTTTGCTAAGAGATGATATTGACCATTTTTTTCAATTATTATTCTATTATTCTAGGCTTTTAGAAATGGCTTAATATTTGCAGAACAAGCAAAACAGACTTCGGAGATGAGCTGTTTCACAGCCTTTTCATAATTTTTACATATTAGGAAAGAGATCAACCCAAAACGAATACTTCAGTTATAAGTGACAGGTGATTTGAACCTTTAAAGCCTCGTACACACGATCAGTCCCTCCGATGAGAACAGTCTGAAGGACCGTTGTCATCGGTTAACCGATGAAGCTGACTGATGGTCCGTCGCACCCACACACCATTGGTTAAATAACCGATCGTGTCAGAACACGGTGACGTAAAACACGACGACGTGCTGAAAAAAATGAAGTTCAATGCTTCCAAGAATGCGTCGACTTGGTTCTGAGCATGCCTACATTTTTAACCGATGGACGTGCCTACTAACGATCGGTTTTGACCTATCGGTTAGGAATTCATCGGTTAAATTTAAAGCAAGTTGGCTTTTTTTTAACCGATGGTTAAATAACCTATGGGGCCCACACACGATCGGTTTTGACTGATGAAAACGGTCCATCAGACCGTTGTCCTTTGGTTAACCTATCGTGTGTACGAGGCCTGAGGGATTCTAGAATTGAGACTACCTATAAGGTTCCCAGATCCAGGTTGGAGCATCATGCCCCTTGTTCTATATCATAAAGGTAAATCCCAACATGTAAAAGCAGGTCTTTAACATACGTGGGTGGAGCTGGGAACTCAGAGACCATGCTAAGGTCATGATCAACGGCAGTGTTGTTCGTATGGGAGCTTCACTTCCATAGGTCTATAGGTAGGTAATACTTTGATGGTCTGGGATATTTTGTGGCAACACCTGTGCATTAATTGAATTATCCATTTTTGAATAGAGCTATGCTATGGGCCCATTACACTAGCACTCTGAGGGTAAAGAGCAGAGATATCAGTGTTTCTTTCCAGTACCTTTCCCCCCTTTTCTACTAGGGGTGTGGGGACTATTATTTAGCACTAGGGGGTGAGAGAGGATGGGATAAATTCTTCACCGTGTGAGACTCTGAAGGGGTCATGTTGGTGCCGTTAATTCAGTATCTGTTACAAGAGCTCCCCCGGGTAAGTTGGTCATTTTCATTTGGCTCCTACAGTATGTCTGCCCCAAGACCTATATGTGCAAGCGGTCCATGATGTAAATCTATTTATCATGGGTTATATATTGACATATTACCCCAAATCCTGACTTTGGAAGTCTGAACTTGGAATAATATCTGGGCAGCAGTATTAAGAAATGTAATATTAAATCTATATGAATGCTAGAGGAGCCCTATTTTCATTCCAGTTTTGGGTACTTTTTTTGCTATATATGTCCCCCTTGCAGAGGTAATGCTTCTATTAGGATAATTGTCTACTGATTGTAATAAACTGTATGGCCCGGATTCACGTAGCAATTACGCCGCGTATGTGTAAATGTGCGCCGTCGTATCTATGCGCCGTGCCCATAGAACTAGATACGCCTGAAAATGAGCTTCCTCCGACCGACGTAACTTTTCTACGCCGGCGTATCTTGGGCGCATATTTATGCTGGCCGCCTCATTGCAAATATGCAAATAAGTGAGATACGCCGATTCACGAACGTACTTGCGCCCGGCGCATTCATATACACGGTTTGCGTAAGTCGTATGTCCGGCGTAAAGTTAAGCCTCATAAAGCAGGTGTAAGTCATGTTAAGGTATGGACCAGGGAACAGCCGTCGTATTTTACGTCGTTTACGTAGTAGTACGTGAATAGGGCTGGGCGTAGGTTACGTTCACATCGTAGGCAGTGGTTTGACATATCTTAGGGAGTATGGGAGTAGGGAGTATTTCCGACGTGATTGTGAACATGCGCACTGGGATGCTTCCATGGGACGGCGCATGCGCCGTTCGTTCGGCTCATCATTTGCATGGGGTCACGCTTCATTTAAATGGATATTCGATACGCTACACCGGCATAACTATGCGCCAATGTATCTGAATCCGGCCCTATGATTTTATATTATCTCTGCATCATATTGTCTCTTTAAAATCCACCTATTTTGGAACAGTTTGTTTCATTTTTTCTTGATCGATTTAACCCTAACACTAATTTTCCCTGATACCCTAACCAACTTCCTTTTAGTCTAACTCTCCTAACAATTCTAGCATTGATTTTTCTGCAGGTTTTACCAAAGCAGGAACTCTCAATTTTGCTCACTGAACAGCTTAGACAAATTTTGCTTGGCAAGAACATCTATTCCTATTTTTCATTTATAGGGTGTGTTATTTTTATTTTTCTCTTGGTTGGGGCTGTTTTTAGTGGGTATATTTAGATGTATTACCCTCTTTTTTTCTGTGTAGTTAATCATTATTTGTGAACTGTCACTTATTTATATTTATATTTAGTTTTTTTTTTTATGGTAAAAAACAGGTCCAGGATAGTTAAAAGGAACTTCTGAAATCATCAGCAGACATTTAAAGGGGGATCAGGAAGGATTTTTTTCTTCTGCTGGAGCAATTTGGATCATGCTTTGCTGGGGTTTTTGCCTTCCTTTGGATCAACTGTGGGTATAGGATTGTGTATATAGCAGCCTTCAAAATTTACACTCGCCTGCTCGCATTTTGTGAGTCAATTTTGAAGACTGGCGAGTGTGGGCTGCCTGGGAGTAGGGGGGTGAGCAAGGAGAGGAGCCGGAGCCGCCGCCAGGTTGTTCAAAGTGCGGGGAACATAACAGCTTTCAATTCTATAGCTGTGTTCCCCGCCGTGAGCCGACATATACACCCCCTCCCCCTTGTCCGGGCACTTTGATAGACAGATCACCCATCCCAGGATTGGACGGGTGATCTGTCCCAGACAAGGGGGGAGGGGCTGTATATGTCGACTCGCGGCGGGGAACACTGCTATTGAATTGAAAGCTGTTATGTTCCCCGTGCTTTGAACAACCAGGTGGCGGTGGCGGCTCCGACTCCTCTCTCTTACCCAGCACAGGTAGGCTGCAATGTGGGGGACTCTGGCTGCAATGTGGGGGACTCTGGCTGCAATGGGGACACTGGCTGCAATGGGGACACTTTGCTGCATTGGGGACACTGGCTGCATTAGGGACACTGGCTGCAATGGGGACACTGGCTGCAATAAGGACACTGGCTGCATTGGGGACACTGGCTGCAATGGGGACACTGGCTGCAATGGGGACACTGGCTGCAATGGGGACACTGGCTGCATTGGGGACATTTTGCTGCACTGGAGAAACATGGCTGCATTGGTAGACATGGGCAGGCTGTATTTTTGGGCACGGATAAAGTTGTTGTTAATATTTATTTTTATAACTTAATTCTGCATAAAACATTTAAGTGTCATTTCATGAGATTTATGAGGGCGTGTCTAGGGGCAGGATTAGGGGGCGGGACATGATAGGCGTTGGGCGGGAGTAACTGGTGGCGAGTATGCCTTGAGGCCTGGCTAGTAGCTCAGGACTTGAAATTTTGAGCCCTGTATATAGGATTGTATGATTTATACCCCCTTTATTGTTTGAACTAGATTGACTTGTATCTTTTTCCAACCTGACTATCTATGTAACTATGTAAAGCCCACTGCATCATTAACCACCAAAAAACACCCTAATTTGCCTTCTTCATTGACTCCAATGCATTTGAACAAAATGGGGAAAGCTTGCACATTTTACCAAAATTTGGTGAAAATTAAAACACACTAAAGCCGTGTACACACGATCAGATTTATGATGGAATCAAATCCGATGGATTTTTTCGCATATATGACTAAGCATGAGTGTTAGTGCGAAACGCGTCAGCAGTTGGGTTTTATTTTATTTTACATTGCTGTGACTTGTAGTACTGTCCTTGTTTCAATAAAGGCTATAATTTTTTCAGTGAACGGCTGTCCAGAGACAATCTTTGTTCTTGATTCTGAGCATGCGTGGATTTTTCTCCGATGGAGTTCCACACAGATGATCGGAATTGTTTTTTTATGCATGATCGGAATCGGTTTTTTATGCATAGGAAAAATTTAAAACATGTTCTATATTTTTTACACCGATGGAAAAAAGACCGATGGGGCCCACACACGATCGGTTTGTCTGATGAAAATAGCCCATCGGTCTTTTTTCATCGGACAAACCGATCGTGTGTACGCGGCTTTAGGTTCGATCATTTCTAATTGACAACAGGCTAAAGGGAGCAAGAGGAGACCTGTATATGTTCAAATTGGCACAGTGGACCTTTTACCCAAAAATAAAAAAAAATAAGACTACTGTACAAAACTTTTCTGAAAAATTTAGAAAAGTAGTACAATTTTCATCTCATTAATTTTCATTTAGCAGCAAAAGACACTTTAAATGCTTTTAAGCCTCTTCACATGCCCTGGTGATGTTGTGCCTCCCAGCTGCCTTCTGGGAAGGCTACATCACCAGTGCCTCTCAGACATCTCTCAGGCCCCGTACTCACGACCAAACATGTCTGCTGAAACTGGTCGGCAGACCAATTTCAGCAGACATGTTCCCTCGTGTGTACAGCCGCGCGGACAGGATTCCAGCAAACAATTGTCTGACAGACCATTTCTGAGCAGACAACTGTTTCTCGGACTTGCTTTAAAACAGTCCGCTGGAAACCTGTCCGCCCGGACATGTACGGTCGTCTGTACAGACCTACCGTACATGTCCTGCCGCCCGACATCCCTCGCATGCGTCGAATGACTTCGACACATGCGTGGAAGCATTTTCAAGGCAGGCCGCCCACGCCGGCGCGTCATTGTCGCGGCGACACCGCGTCATCGACGCGTCGACACCGCGGACACGCCCCGCGTATTGTTTACGCGCGGTCTTCTGTTCGATGGTGTGTATAGCCATCGAACAGAAGTCCCCGGGCAGTCCCCGGCCAGACATGTCCGATGGAAACGGTCTGCAGACCGTTTTCATCGGACATGTCCTGCCGTGAGTACTCGGCCTCAGAGTTAAAATGTAAGATCTTGGGGATCTCCATTTGCTCATTTAAACAGTTTTTTTTCTACTTAAATTACATATACAAATCTTATGTGAGCAAAAGGCAGATATCTTTCTATGAATCATTTAATGAAACTCTATGAGATCTTGGTAATTTATTTGGTAATTTTATTATAGATTTGTTCATGTCTCTGTACACATGACATTTGGATATCTCATTTGTGCAGGTGGAATTTTTGAATGACAAAGCACTGTCTTGCTGTTTTCAACTATCAGAAAAAAAATGGCATAGCAATATTAATTATTATACAGAATTCATTGTGCCAACAGACTGTGCAGCGCTTTACAAAATAAAGGGAGACAGTACAGTTACAATACAATTTAAGATATGAGGGTTGGGAGGGCTGCTCTTGAGAGAGTACAATATGGAATGAAGGGGCAAGTGAAAAAATATGAAATGTGGGGATGAGTTGTTTAAATTTCAGTTGTTAGGTGGCGGTGATAGGCTTCCCTGAAGAGATGAGTTTTCAAGGATTGCTTGAAGGCAGACAGGAGATTGCGGATGGAATGGGGTAGGGAATTCCAGAGGAAGAAAGAGGCTCTGGAAAAGTCTTAGCAGTGAGCATTGGAGGAGATAACAAGGGACCCAAAGGGCAGGAGGTTATGAGAGAAATGAAGAGGATGGTGTGGCTAATATTTTAAGTTGAGGTTGGTTAGAGTTGGCTTTGTATGTTCTTGGTATTTTAAATGTTGTTTGTTAAGCACTTAGAAGCCGATGAAGGGATTGGCAGAGAAGGGATGGACATTTGCTAAGGTGGGTGAGTATGGCGACAAACATTCACGATCAAATGGATAATAACCTGTGTAGAAGAAGACCAAGCGCCTTGAGGCGTTTTAAGTTCGCATTTGTTGCGCTATACAAGTTACTCACTCACTCAACAACGAGAGGGTTGCAGTAGTTGAGGCAATAGATAACAAGTGAGTAAATTAGTAGCTTGGCTGTGTTAAGAAGGATCATATTTTGGAAATGTTATGGCAGAGAAGGCATTATTTAAATAATCACATGTGAACTCTATGGCTGGACTTTCCCAAGAAAGAAGAAAGAAGGATCCAGCCACCAATGAAAGCAAAACTATGATGCAGACCTCTGTGGTACCAAGGGGGCAGGGATCTCAAGTCCTAAAATGTGTAAGAGGCAAGGGAGGTAGTTCATTTTGTTTTATGAAAAGAGTGGTGGTGGTGGTGGTAGTGGGGATGGGGAGGGGGGGGGGGGGTGTTTACAACATGAAGGTGTTTAAGTCAGAATCAGTTAGCCATTTTGTTTACAACCACTTGTACAGCTATTATATCAACACTTAATTCTGTCATTTGTTCCATAAAGGTAAAAAATATGTCATCTCCTGCTTAGCTTTAGACAAATATGTCCTCTCCATATGCCTTAAACATTATATTTAACTGCGTCAGGCTCTGCTTATGACTTGAAACCAAAACCATATTCAATTAGTCAAAAAATAGTGTTTGGATTATAAGAAAAAAAGGGAACCTTAGTAGAATAGTGAGAAATATAAATAGAGGGATTACAGTTGATTGGTGTAACAATTTCATAAAGCCTTGTGTATGAAAACAATGAATCATAAGCCAATTTCCGTCCAAAGGATGACAATTAAATCAGGCCAAGCCAAGGGGTGCTTTCCACATTGTAGGAAATGAGTGCTCATGTTCCAAGGCATTTTCCTTTCACTATATTTGTCTTGCTCCTCACCCACTAGTAAACAGTAGTCAGGAAGCAGGATCTATAAAAGATCGTTTCCCGGGGACATGGAGGTGTGAGTTTCGGAAGTTACATAATACAGTTTGAATATCCTAAAATAAATCTCTGCTGTGGACTCTATTAAAAATTCACCAATTAATCTATAATCGTCTGCAGGGTAGACCACCACAAATGATATTTTTGTATTGAATAATGCATTGATTTATGAAAAGTATGGCTCTGTCAGGGGGGGGCTTTACTGACTTGGAGGAGAAATACTTCAGGGAAGGTGTAAGAGAAATCATTTAGTTTTTAATTTAAAGTGTAAAATCTGAAGAGAAGTAACACAAGATACAGAATGATCCAGATGGTGGGCTTAGCACCAGAGCGACACGTCTGTCCCCAGCTTCACTGCGTTAATCTCCAGATGTTTCTGCAGATCTATGTCAGCCTGCAGGGTTTCAAAGATATAAGAAAGCTGAATTTTTCATTCTGAAAATGTTAGCTTGTCTGCAAAGCATTCGGATCCTCTTGAGTGATTGGAGCTACAAATACAGAACAAGCATTCAGGGCCATATTCTCGTATAATTCCGGCGGGCGGCGCGTAAGCCATTTACACTCCGCCACCCCAACCTACAGGAGCAAGTGCTGTATTCCCCAAACACTTGCTCCGTAGTTTGGGGCGGCGGAGTGTATTTGGCCCGGCGTATCCCCGCGTATCTCCAAGGGGGCGGCTTCTATTTAAAATAAGCGCGCCCCCGATTCTAACGAACTGCGCATGCGCCGGGCTTAAAATAGCCCAGTGCGCATCCTCCAGTTCTCTACGTAAAACGTCAATGACACCGACGTGTGCGTCATTGACGTAAAGTCGTATTCAAGAACGACTTAGTAAAACGACGTACCCGACGGGAAAACACTACGCGGACCCGACGCCATACTTAACATGGCCTACGTGGGACTGGCGTAAGGTTACCCATCATATAGCAGGGGTAACCTTACGCCTATGCAAACGACGTTAGCGACGGTTACGCGACGCAAATTCGTTCGGGAATCGGCGTATCAGGCTCATTTGCATAAACAAATGAGACCTGAACGTAAACGCCACCTAGCGGCCGGCGGAGTAATTACATTTAAGATCCGACACTGTAAGTGACTTACACATGTCGGATCTTCAGTGTATCTATGCGAAAATTATTCTAAGAATCACTCGCATAGATACACTGGCCAAAAAAGAGAGATACGATGGAGTATCCTGAGATACTCCATCGTAACTTTACTCAGAATATGGCCCTCACTAAAGTCAAATAGCATTTTCAGAAGATAAAATAAACACTTTGGCCCAGATTCACGTAGACGCGCCTATCTTTAGGCCGGCGTAGCGTATCTCAGATACACTACGCCGACGTAACTTAGTGAGGCAGGTCCCGTATTCACAAAGAACTTGCGCCCTAAGTTACGGCGGCGTAGTGTAACTGTGCCGGCGTAAGCCCACGCAATTCAAAGTAGGCTGGTGTGGGCGTGTTGTATGCTAATGCATCGTGACCCAACGTAATTGACGCTTTTAACGAACGGTGCATGCGCCGTCCCTGAACGTATCCCAGTGCGCATGCTCAAAATTACGCCGCAAATAGTCAATGCTTTCGACGTGAACGTAATTTACGTCCAGCCCCATTCACGGACGACTTACGCAAACAACGTAAAATACGACGCTGTTCGTACGTTTCCGACGTCCATACCTAACATGACTTACCCCTGCTTTATGAGGGGTAACTTTACGCCAGCGTATGTCTCACGTAAACGACGTATCTTGATACGCCGGGCGCACCTACGTTCGTGAATCGGCGTATCTAGCTAATTTGCATATTTGACGCGGAAATATACGAAAGCGCCACCTAGCGGCCAGCGTAAATATGCACCCTAAGATACGACGATGTAGGAGACTTACGCCGCTCATATCTAGGCAACTGTGAGGCGTATCTGATTATATGAATCAGGCGCCGAGTTGCGACGCCCCGCACTCAGAGTTACGACGGCGTATCTGGAGATACGCCGTCGTAACTACTTTGTGAATCCGGGTCATAAAGTGTAGGCAGGTAATAGTCACAGCAGCTGCTAATCCAAGGAGTGCTGCTTTGTTGGACTATCAGTGTGGCAATTTTTGCAGCAATCCATTGTTTTCTACTGGCACTAGGGAAGAGCCCAGAATAGGACCAATGTGTTCTCTGCCATAGATTCTGGGCACCATCTTGGGATAGCATGTGTCAACATTTATATGGTGTTTTCTTGAGATTTTGGTAGCCTATCTGAGCACAGGAAGGATTTATATAGACTCAGCTATGTCCTAGAGAGGAACTTTGATGCTGGGAAGAGTGGAGGTAGGGATAGCACCCCACTTGTTAAAGCGATGTTTCAACCGCAATTTTTTTTATTTTTTTTTAAGTCAGCAGCTACACTGGCCTCCAAAGTCACCGGATCTCAATCAAATAGAGCACCTTTGGAACATGGTGGAATGGGAGATTCACATCATGGATGTGCAGCCGACATATCTTCAGCAAGTGCGTGATGGTATCATGTCAATATGAGCCAAAATCTCTAAAGGAATGTTTCCAACACCTTGTTGAATCTATGCCATGAAGAATGAAAGAAGTTCTAAAGGCAAAAAGGCAAGGTGTACCTAATAAAGTGACCGGTGAGTGTGTGAATATATATATATATATATATATATATATATATATATATATATATATATATATATATACACAGAGAGAGAGAGAGACCCAACACAGAGCTTACAATACAGATGGGTGTTCACATGTTTAAAGTGGCATGTTGATGCTTGGCATGCAGTTTCAGGAAATACGTTTCATTGCAAATTAACCACACAATGTGATTATTGATCACCTGCTGAATACCTGACAGTTGCTGCTTAGCCATACCCTAAAAAGTGATCTACTGTGGATCCCTTTTCAGAGAATGGGCTAGTGTGAACTTAGCAGTTTTAGAGCTAGACTAAGGCCCCATACACACGGGAGGATTTATCCGCGGATACGGTCCAGCGGACCGTTTCCGCGGATAAATCCTCTCGAGGATTTCAGCAGATTTTAATGCGATGGAGTGTACTCACCATCGCATTGAAATCCGCGCCGAAATCCTCTGGCGATGACGTGTCGCGCCGTCGCCGCGATTATGACGCGGCGACGTGCGCGACGCTGTCATATAAGGAATTCCACGCATGCGTCGAATCATTACGACGCATGCGGGGGATCCCTTCGGACGGATGGATCCGGTGAGTCTATACAGACCAGCGGATCCATTCGTTGGGATGGATTCCAGCAGATGGATTTGTTTGGCATGTCAGCAAATATTCGATCTGCTGGAATCCATCCCAGGGGATAAATATCCGCGGAAACAGATCTGCTGGAGTGTACACACCATAGGATCTATCCGCTGAAACCCATTTGCTGGGATTTATCTGCGGATGGATTCTATCGTGTGTACGGGGCCTAAGGGTTGAGAGAAGATGAAAGGGAAAGGTTTATTTAAAAGTTTGGCTACAGTTTATAATGCAAAGAGGATTAGGGTTAACATATGGATCATGTATGGCGGGCGATTCTATCATCAGTGGCAGAGACACATTCCCAAAATACACACTTTATCAAATAAACGCAGTTCTTTAAAATGGAGCTCCACCCAAAAGGGGAAGCTCCGTATGTTCGCACCCTCCCCCCCTCCACTGCCACATTTGGCACTTTTTTGGGGGAAGTGGATACCTATCAAAACCAGGTACCTGCTCCCACTTTCAGGTAAGATTTCCGCACAGCGTTCAGGGTGATCTATGAAACTTACGGCCCCTCCTCCTTCCCCCCGCTGCATTCCGGGAGACACATGGGTCCCAGACGACAGTGGAACCATTCAGAAAGCGCATGTGCACCAGGAAACAGGAAGCGAAGCGCTTGACTTCCTGTTTCCCTTACTGAAGATGCCAACACCTGCACCCAAAGTTGATTGATGAATCAGCTAGGGGTGCCAACATCGCATGATACCTGGACAGGCAAGTGTCCTTATATTAAAAGTCAGCAGCTACAGTATTTGTAGCTGCAGACTTTAATTTTATTTATTTTTTACAGGCTGGAACTCCTCTTTAAGGCTTCAGTAGTATCACACAGAGGCACATAGGACATTGGGGTTATGTTAGGTGATCAGTTTAGATGCATAAGACACTTTAAAGAGTTCTACTTAAAAAAAAAATGGTGGCTAAAAAAAGATGAGTAAGAAATTGGCAGGTCAGGAAGACACAACACAAAAACGTATTTTAGCCATTCAATCAGCCACAGCCAGGTGAGTTATAGGAAGCTTTTGATATTTGTAGTTTGTGAGCATCGCCATTCTGGTAATTTCTCTACCCTCCATAAAGATGTCACTTCACCAGAGCGAGAGTCGGACATGGGCTATTAAACGTGATCCTGGAGGAGCTAAGCGTTAAACCAAATGGAAAACTGCATTAAAAAGTGTGATTAATGCTTTTTTTTTTTTCTGAAGCAACCAACTTAAAACATCCATCATGCATCCTCATATACCCCTGCCAAAATACTCTGAAATTGTCAGACTTTCTACAGAGCATAGAGATGAGAACTTGGTTTGCCATAGTGAACAACATAGAATCAGGAGACTAAGTACATTTGTTCTAATATTTTTTAATTAAGGTTTAACAAAATATATAGGATTTGACCCTATTACCTGTACATCCAAGATTACTACAACAAAGTATTTGTAGCAGGCTGGTGGGCAAATGCCACTCTGATCCCCAGCTTGTTTCCCATCTGATAGTGTTTCCACTGAGAATACAAGATAGGTTTGTGATCAAGGTCTTGGTCCCAAATGTATGTGCCTCACTACTGGCCAATGAACACCTACATCACAGTGATTGGCCAAGATTGAGGCTCAGGGCTTGGGATGGTGTGGAGCTAAAGCCTCCAAATATGTAAATACTATGTAGCAAGGTCCCAGGCCTCCTTTGATCTAATCAGAACCTCCAGGGCCAGGGATAGCTTACATCCTTCTGTATGTAGTGGGGTGTGAGGCATAGTGTGTGTACACTATAGGAAAAAATACTGCGCAGGTCTGTGTAACTAGGTAATAATGGTGATCAAATATTACACATAAGATAAAAATAGCTGCTGCAGCAAAATATGTCAGATAAACATAAATGTGATAACTATAAAAAATGGTAGGCTGCGCTGCAATAAGTTAATGTGAAAACAGATTGTCACAATCAACCCTAAAGTGGTGAATGACTGATGTCCACAGAAAAAGCTATATAGTGACAGCAATGTGCATGAAAAACAATATATGCTGAAACACAATTAAACGTGAATACAAAGTCCAAATATTTGTGACATTCACAGCTGCAACACTTGTGGATATCCCATTCGGATCAAAGATGCACCCAAAGTGTGTTAAAAGATAGTCCAGGGAGCAGAGTCAGATGGTAGAACGAAAGACACCTCCACCTCTAATAAAATACCTGCTTACCGACTCCCATGGATCTTTTTGTAAAAAGATCATTAGCGCATGTGGCTCTATGCCAAGCTTATTCCTATGGTTCCTCTGTTGCACTCCTCCTCTTTGTAATGCACTTAACAGTGATTAGCCAGGTCTCCCCGCACAGATTCCAAATCCGGGAGTGGAAAAACAGAAAAGCCAACATAGGGCAGTAATGTATATAAAAGGCAATTTATTGGCATAAAAAAAGATTGCACTCACATGTCGAATGATAATCAATAGCGTTGTAAAAGTTAAAAGCCGGCCGGCTCAGATTTTCGCCCGTCCTTCCGGATGGTCGTTGGTGAACAGTGGTGACGTCAGCACGCCGCTCCTCCCTATGCCGTTTCGTCAAAGAGATGACTTCTTCCAGGGGCCCTACCATGTTTGGTGTGTGTACAGTAGTTATCGGGTGCCAGACACTTCTTGAATGCAAAAGAATGTTTATTTCTCCTAACAAACTTTTTGGGGGAGAGAGGTTTAGGGCCAGCACACCCTTAGGTAGGTGCAAGATTAATTGGCAGATTTTGAGACTTCAATAGGAGGACAGCCATGCAGGTAAAGGCATCCAGCAAGACGCCACATCTGCATGTGCAGGAATGCTGTCTCCTAAGGCAACAGTCTTTAACAGTTCCTATGGAAACAAAGAAGAATGGCGGCACATCCGTAAGCATAATCAAAAGAATTTAGTGAAAGTCCATAAAATCAAGCGGACATGACAAACATCAATCCAAAAAAGGCGACAACCTGAAAATAGCAATATAAATATAAATATAGGTAAAAAATAAATGCAGCATTAGGCGTATATGGTTGTAAAACTATTTCCAAGAAAAGGGGGAAAAGGAAAACCCCTATCAAGGACGTAGCCTGAGGCACCAAAAAAATAAAACATGCACACATCGATTGAAAAAAATCACACATTAAATGCAGATGGAACCAAATGACGGAGAACCATATATAAAAATATACATGTTTCCTCAGACTAATGGATGCTGTTAACCTAAACTGTGTGGGACAAACCTGAACCAAAACCAAAGCAAATTTCCGAAAATGCATCGCAAAAAACAGGTCCAACCCAAAAATATTTTTTATATTGTTATTATTGTAAAGAAAAAGGGAGGCTGTATTGGACTATACTGGCATTGTATGAGCAACTGATAGACAGTCAAATTTATAATGTAAAATATTTTTATTACAAAAGTAAAAATTTCTAAATATTTGCAATAAAAATTTTTTTTTTATTAATGATGAACCTTCATCAAAATAGTGGGAAACATGCCACTCAAAATTGAGACCTGAAGGAAAGCGAGTGCATAAATGGAAAATCCAATAAACTTCCCTTTTGCATAGCAATCTAAATAAATGGCCCCCCAATTGGAAGTTTAACTTTCTCCACAATTTGTACATGCACTAGAAAACTGTCTCCATGGTGATGAGTGATGACCATTGAGGTGTCTATCGATATTAGTGGATTTACCCATTTTTATTTATACGCGGAGATTCGTCGGGCCGATCGATTTCAAGCGAATAGAAATTTCTTAGCATGCTAAGAAATCTATCCGCTTGAATCGTTTCCAGCGGATTGATCCGGTCGTCTGTACAGACTCACCGGATCAATCCGTCCGCTCCCCTCCCTCGCATGCGTCGTAATGATTCGACGCATGCGTGGAAGTACTTACCTTCCAGCGTCGCGCACGTCATCGTCGCGGCGACGGCGCGACACGTCACCGCGGATTTTGATCCGATGGTGTGTACAAGCCATCGGATCAAAATCCGGAGGAGGAATCTCCGCTGGAAACGGTCCGGCCCTAGGGGTGAATAGTGCATATAGCAATAGTAAAAGAATGTCCGCAACAAGTGTCTTTTCTGTGCTCTTTATTACCCAGCCGGGTAAAAACAATGAACTGGTGATGAAAGGGATAGAGTTTGCAAGAAGGAGGAGAACAGCAGATTCAGGCGTAGTATTGTAACACTTTCCGTACCACTCCTGCCTGAGTGGGTATAGTGTACCCGGACAGGCCTCTCTCACTGACCTGGCAGCCAGAGTATCACTCGAACCTTTGTAGCATAAAGTCTCTGCCACAGACCCTCCGGAAATAGACGTCAGGGAGACACCTCTGCCACAGGCCACAGGAGACACCTCTGCCACAGGCCCTCTCTGATTGCAGTCACGGAGGCAATCCTCCTTAGGTGAATTACGCCTGGATCTCCTTCTTAACGTCGCCCAGGTACCGACTG
Organism: Rana temporaria; assembly: GCF_905171775.1. Taxonomy (NCBI): domain Eukaryota; kingdom Metazoa; phylum Chordata; class Amphibia; order Anura; family Ranidae; genus Rana; species Rana temporaria. The sequence continues at coordinate 57,164,895 of NC_053492.1, forward strand.
ACAGGTGATCAATTCTTCAGTGTCCGGCTACCTAGATCCCCAGTGGTTTGTTGAAATCCTTTTGGATCGCCAGCCTCTCATTGGCGCTCCTCAGACGGACTCCCCACCGAACAGCTATACCGCTTGGGATCCTCAAAGGTGGGAACCCAGTCGATCACTGGGTCCCCGTCGCTGCTCAAATGTTCCGGACCAATATGGTCCCGGAACCAGGAACACCGGGTGGCACGCACGCCCCGGCCAGGTAAGCCATAACGCCGGGGCGCCGTGATGTGGTCACCATAAAGGTGGGTGCCACACTGGACGAAGAAGATCCAGAAACAAATGGCGTCTGCCCCATAAATACCCTCCCCTAACATGCACAGCGAGGCTCAACCCTCCTGATTGGCTGCTGGGGAAGAGCACCCAAACCTTGACTCCACTGCTGCCATCTACTGCACTGGGGTGGGAAGAAAACCCTAGCACAACAGAATGAGCCCACAGCACAGCCAAGCTGAGACAGAGACCCTGGGCCAAATCCACAAAAGGGATACAACGGCGTAACTGCTGTTACGCCGTCGTATCCCTGTTCCTAACTATGGAACTGATCCACAGAATCAGTTTTCCATAGTTAGGCAGAAGATCCGGCATGTGTAAGGGACTTACACTGCCGGATCTTATGATGCAGTACCGCATCCGCCGCTGGGGGCATTTCGAGTCGAAATGCCGCCTCGGGTATGCAAATTAGCACTTACGGAGATCCACAAAGCTTTTCAGCTTCGTTTTTTCTCCGTAAGTTTTAGTTTGCAAACGCAAAATTAGGGCTGCTTTTACAAGGTGTAAAGTTAGTACACCATGTAAAAGCAGACCCTTCTGTCCAGCGACGCGATTTATTTTTTTATTTTTTATTTTTTTTTCCGACGCAACTTTATTGACCTGACGCGATCCACAAAGCTCGGCGTAACGTAATTTCGCGCTATGCACGTCGGGAAAATTACGTCACGAGCATGCGCAGTACGGCCGGCGCGGGAGCGCGCCTCATTTAAATGGGAATCGCCCCCATTTGAAGAAGAACGCCTTGCGCCGGCGGAATTTAAGTTACACAGCCAAAAATTTTTAGGTAAGTGCTTTGTGGATCGGGCACTTAGGTAGAAATTTTAAGGCAGTGTAACTTAAATGGAAAAATGTACGTTACGCCGGATCTTTGTGGATTTGGCCCTAAATCCCTAATATGATTAACCTCCTGACTAATAGGGTAACCAGAGACCAGGACAGGAGGTAAGACACAAGGGAGGAGGGGGTTCCTTACCTCCGCTGAAATAGGCCTTTTATCCAAAGGATTGCATTTCTGCAAATCACAACTAGATTCATTAGGAATGTTACTATCAAAAAAACATTACTTGGTTTCAGATGGAGATGTTGGGCCATATTCTGAGTAAAGTTACGATGGAGTAACTCAGGATACTCCATCGTAACTCCCTTTTTTGACCCGTGTATCTATGCTCCTGATTCTTAGAATCATTTTTGCATAGATACACTTAAGATCCGCCATCTGTAAGTCACTTACACTGGCGGATCTTAAATGCAATGACGCCGGCCGCCGCTAGATGGCATTTACATGAAGGAGTCATTTGCATATGCAAATGATCCTTCTACGCCGATTCACGAACGAGTTTGCGTCGCGTAACCGTCGCTAACGTCGTTTGCGTAAGCGGAAACTTACCCCTGCTATATGAGGGGTAAGTTTCCGCAAGTCTCGCGTAGGCCATGTTACGGATGGCGTCGGGTCCCCGTCGTGTTTTTTCGTCGGATACGTCGTTTACGTAAGTCGTTCTTGCATACGACTTTACGTCAATGACGCACACATGGGCGACATTGACGTTTTCCGCCGAGAACTGGAGCATGCGCACTGGGCTTTTTGCAGCCCGGCGCATGCCCAGTTCTTTTGTATCGGGGGCGCGCTTCATTTGAATAGAAGCCGCCCCCTTGGAGATCCGCCAGGCTACGCCGGGACACTTACACTCCGCTGTCCCAACTTATGGAGCAAGTGGTTGGGGAATACAACACCTGCTCCAGTAAGTTGGGACAGCGGAGTGTAAGTGCCCTAAGCGCAGCAGGCGGAGATTTACTCAGAATATGGCCCGTTAAAGATAATTCCATCAATATTGCACTGGACATTGTTATACGACCTGCCACCGTATAACTGCGGCGGCTGGTCGTCAAGCAGTTAATAAAAATGTTAAAGTGTTTGGCCCGGATTCACGTAGCACTTACGCTGACGTATCTCGAGATACGCCGCGTAAGTGTAACTATGCGCCGTCGAATCTGTGTGCCGTGCCCACAGAACTAGATACGCCTGAAAATAGGCTTCATCCAACCAACGTAACTTTCCTACGCCGGCGTATCTTGGGCGCATATTTACACTGGCCGCCTCATTGCAAATATGCAAATGAGGGAGATACGTCGATTCACGAATGTAGTTGCGCCCGGCGCATAATATACGCAGTTTGTGTAAGGCTTACGGCCGGCGTCTAGTTATCCCCCATCTATGAGGCGCAACTCATGCAAAGGTATGGACCAGGGAACAGCCGTCTTTTTTACGTCGTTTACGTAGTAGTACGTGAATAGAGCTGGGCGTAGGTTACGTTCACGTCGTAGGCAGTGATTCGACGTATCTTAGGCAGTTGTTTCGACGTGATTCTGAGCATGCGCACTGGGATACGTCCACGGGACGGCACATGCGCCGTTCGTTTTAAGTACTTCTATGACGCTTGGCCCATCATTTGCATGGGGTCATGCCTCATTAGCATGGCTCACGCCCACTACCTCCTACGCTGGCTTACTCCGAGGAAACCCAGCGTATCTTTAACAGCGAGTGGGGGCGAGTGCTTTGTGAATCCAGTGCTTGCCGCTCTGCGATACGCCGGCGTAGCCTAAAAAAGATACGCTACGCCAGCATAAATATGCGCCAATGTATGTAAATCCCGGCCATTGTGTTGATGTTTGTACATGCTGGTTATACTCTCACTTTTTTCACAGTAATGAAAACATATTTTGTGGGTACATGGATTGTAGCATATGTGTGCTGTGTATAGGGGGAGCAGACTAAGGTTTTATTTAACGATGCTCCTTTAAGCCCCTCCCACTGTTAGTGCAGTTTGGCCAAACCCACAATTGTGTTTGGTGCACACTGCCTTATTGCTTCAAATGCTGTGTGTGTGTGGAGGGGGAGCGAGGTGATTGTCCCCAAATGCCAGATATGCTATGTACGTCACTGATTATAAGTATTTAATATAAAGAAGGGCTTCAGATATTTACACACAGCACAGTTTAAACATATTTGCTGTTCAACATCTGTATAATTGCCTGGGGTTCTTCTTTAACCTAAAATTATAACAATTAATGCAATAATTTTCTCTTCCTTATAAGCCTATAATAAAATATAATTAAAGACAGCTAGAGCTAGATGTCCTGCTCTTCCGAGATACATAATTAAACAAAAGCCAGAAATCACAGGCCATTTAATGTAATGCATGTGGTTGGAAAAATAATTATCTAATTTAGAGCATAAAATAAACAGCATAATGTCAGGAGACTGCAAGAAGCAAAAAGTGAAAATGCCTTATTAGCTGAGACGGAGTAAATAAGCGGAAAATGTGAGTAAAGCCTTTGTGGGATTTTATTGTTGTAAACAGTTGGGAAGAGTCTGCAGCAGTTATGACATCCTCTCATTCTGATGAAGAGTCTCCTACTATCTAAATCAAACGTAAAAGAAAACATTGCATGAACATTTACCATTGGGTGGGAGAGAAATCAGGACGTTGTCATCATCTGACCAATAAAGCATTCAGAGCTTGCTTATGGTTGTACATAGGTGGGGGCAGGCATTGGGATAATTTAGATTGTGAATCCAAAATTAAGCCAAAACTTTGTTAGGGTGGGAAAGGGTTAGAACCTCGTATTGGTTTTTACTGCTATCCAGGGCTCCAGTAGAGCTTAGGGCATCAGTTACATAGTTACATAGTAGGTAAGGTTGAATAAAGACAATAGTCCATCCAGTTCAACCTGTGTAGGTGCACATGTGTCAGTGTCCATATTTATTTCCCATATCCCTGTATGTTGTGTTCTTTAACCACTTCAATACCGGGCTTTAAAACCCACCTCCTTCCCGGGCCTATTCTGGCACTTCTTTCCTACATGTACAAATCATCATTCTTTTGCTAGAAAATTACTCAGAACCCCCAAACATTATATATGTTTTTTAGCAGACACCCTAGGGAATAAAATTGCAACTTTTTATCTTGCACCGTATTTGCGCAATAATTTTTCCAACGGCTTTTTTTGGTAAAAAAATGGTTTCATAAATTAAAAAATAACAAAACAGTAACGTTAGCCCAATTTTTTGGTAAAATATGAAAGATGAGGTTACGCCGAGTAAATAGATACCTAACATGTCATGCTTTAAAATTGCGTTCACTCATGGAATGGCGCCAAACTTTGTTACTTAAAAATCTCCATAGGCGACACTTTAACATTTTTACAGGATACCAGTTTAGAGTTACAGAGGAGGTCTAGTGCTAGAATTGTTGCACACGCTCTAACGCACGGGGCGACACCTCACATGTGTGGTTTGAACGACGTTTACATATGTGGGCGGGACTTACGTGTGCGTACGCTTCTGAGCTTCTGGGGCATTTTAATTGTTTTATTATTATTATTTATTTTTTATTTTACTTATTTATTTATTTTTTACACTTTTTTTTACATTTTTTTTTTCAATCGCTTTTATTCCTATTACAAGGAATGTAAACATCCCTTGTAATAGGAAATGTGTGTGACAGGTCCTCTTTAAGGAGAGATGCGGGGTCAATAAGACCCCACATCTCTCCTCCAGGCTGGAAAGAATAAGATCGTGAAAAAAAATTCACAGATCTCATTCAAACTAGCCGCAATTGCGGTTTGTTTACTTACGGGGACCCGGGCGTGATGTCATCACATTGCGCCCGGGCCTCCGACGGTCATAGAGATGACTGGTGACCATCTGGTCACCAGTCATCTCTATGGCAAACATCCGGCGGACGGCGATCATCTCTCCGGGCCCCCGATGGCATGGGAGAGCCCAGAGAAGCACTGGATGGCGGCGGGAGGGGGGATGTCTCCTCCCGCTGCCTGTAAGAACGATCTGCTGCCGCTATGATTGTTCTTACGGTGCACAGGATCGCCGCCGCTAAAAAATGATATCTCAATGATGCCTCTGGGTGTGGGCATCATTGAGATATCCCCCCGCAAAGCCCAGGACGTCATATGACGTCCACCCGGGATAACAGGTCCCCGTTTTGGACGTCATATGACGGCGTGCAGGTATTAAGTGGTTAAGATGCACATTCAACAGTCTCTTAAAAATATCCATACTTCCCACAGCCACCACCAGTTGTGGAAGAGAGTTCAACATCCTTATTGTCCTGACAGTGAAAAACCCCTGCTCAGTTTAAGGTTAAACAGCTTCTCCTCCAATCTCATTGTTTGTCCCGTGTCCTCTTACACTGCTTGAGACTGAATACCGTATTTATCGGCGTATAACACGGGTATAACACGCTCCTCTTCGCTTCACAGACAGTGGGGATCAGCTTTTAAAACGCACCCAGGATTTCCCCCTGATTTTAAGGGGAAAAAAGTGTGTGTTATATGCCGATAAATACGGTAGTTATTTTCCAATCCTGGGATCGCCATTGAGGTATTTGTAAATCGCTATCATGTCCCCACTCAAACGCCGTTTCTCCATTGAGAATGGATTCAGTGTTTGCAGTGGTTCCTCTTAATCTAGGTCCTCCAGTCCCCTTATTAGTTTTGTTGCCCTTCTTTGGACTCTCTCCAGTTTCCAGCATATCCCTGCTGAGGACTGGTGACCAGAACTGGACAGAATACTCCAGATGTGGCCTAACCAGATTTTTATAAAGTGGCAGGATTATAGTTCTATCCCTGGAGTATATCCCCTTTTTTTATGCCAGGTTAATATTCTGCCGGGTTTGGTAGCTGCAGCTTGACATTGCATGCTATTGCTCAGTCTATCATCTACTAGGACCCCCAGATCTTTCTCCATCCTTGATTCCCCCAGCGGCTCTCCCCCTATTGAGTAGTTTGCATTTATAATAGAAGAAACTCGACACACTAAATCCACAGGCTTTCACCTGTCTAGATGGCAGCTCACTTCCTTGTAGAATGGATTGGTCTGGCAAGAACAACCTTTCGAAAACCCATGCTGATTACTACTAATGATATTTTTTTCCTCAGGAAATTTTTGGATATAGCCTCTTATCACCCCTCCAATAATTTACCAACGATTGATGTTAGGCTGACTGGCCTGCAGTTTCCAGGGATTTGTCTCTATCCTTTTTTGAATATTGGTACCTCATTGGCTTTTCTCCAATCAGTTGGTACAAATCCTGTTAGTATGCTATCCACAAAGATCAGGAACAATGGTCTGGCTATAATCTGACTGAGTTCTCTGAGGACTCTCGGGTGTAAGCCATCTGGTCCTGGTGATTTATTTGTATTAAGTTTATCTAGTCTTTCCTTCACTCCGGCATCCTCTGTTAGCCACGAGGGTATGCCCTGTGATGTGTCATTAACAGTACTGTCGCAGTCAGTATACCCCTCCGTTTCCTGTGTAAAGACTAAGGAGAAGAAGGCATTTAGGCCCATATTCTCGTAGATCGGCGCATTTTTAGTGAGGCGGAGCGGATCTCCGATGCGCACCGCCGGCTTAACTTGGCTCGCGTAACTTAAATGTGTTGGCGTAAGTAGGCGCAAGTGACGGTAGGAGGGATGTGGGCATGAAGCATTATAATGATCCATGACCCCATGCAAATGATGTCCAGATCGAACGGCGCATGCGCCGGACATGCCCCGCCCTCTGCACATGCGCACAATGACAATAGGCGTAAATCCATGCTGAGTTGGGCCGGCCCAGTGTATAAAAGCTTCAAGCATCCGCCCAGCTAGTGCAAAGTGACTCCCTTGGATTTCATTATTGGAGTTTACACTTTGCTGCTGCTATGCCAGGGCCAAGGAAAGACCGCCGCAAAAAAAACTACAGCCCTGCTGAGAGGGAAGTTATTGTTGCAGCATTGGAGCGCTTTGATGCCAGGCTCCATGGTGCTGAGAGTGGCAACACTAGCAAAGTAAAAAAGGACGAAATTTTACGAAAAGTGACGGCACAGGTCAATGCCCTTGGCCATGAGGTGAGGACCCCCCGGGACATCATTAAAAAAATGAATGACCTGCGGGGGGTGGTCAGAAATAAAATGGCCACCATTGCCAAACATGCCAGGGGCACTGGAGGTGGGCCACCCTGTACGATACGGCTGACAGAGGAGGAGGAAGTTATAGCCAGATGCCTGCGGAGGGAGCAGGTGGAGGGCCTGGAGGGCCATGACTCCAGTGAGCCGCCCATGAGGACAGGTAAGTGTGTTTTATCTTCTATCTGGTGTGTAGCATGTTTGGGGGGGGGGACATGTGACAAGTGTGTGGGTCCACCAACATGTGAATTTTTTGTGTCATCCACAGATGTGCAGGAGGGAGCTGGGCCGTCTTCTGCTGGCAGTGTCCGTCCAACACCGTCCCCCCAGCAGCCTGCTTCTGTGGCTGACCCCCTGGGAAGCCTACAGGCTTTGTTGGAGGGGAGTGGGCAGTCCTCCGCACAGGAGGTGGTTGAGGAGGATATTGCCCATGAGGAGGTGGTGGGCAATGAAGAGGAGGTGGTCCAGAGTGAGCAGGATGTCATTTTATTTCTTGAGGACTCACATGAGGTGCCCGGACCATCACACCACCACCGTATCTCCAGCCCCTCAGGGTCTTCCATCACCCTCTCCAGCCCCTCCCGTCCCATGCCCCTCACCACCAGCCCCTCACGGCCCTCCCCCTATTCAAGGGCCCCAGGCACTCCTGTCCCCAGGAAGGCCACCCATAAGACCAGGGGTGTGGCAGGAGTCCTGCAGGAAAAGCTGGCCAGGCAGCAGGACCAGCAGAGCCGCCATATGGGGGACATTTTGGAGGAGTTGAGGCGGCTCAATAATAGCCTGTCCTCCTCTGGAGCAGTGCCCGATGCTCTGCAGGATGTGGCAGGAAACTCGGCAGCCACCATTACAAGCCTGGGTGAGCTGCAAACCACCACAGCCGAACTTGTGGGGGAGGTCAGGGGCCTGCGGATGGCTGTGCAGGCCCAGACTGCATGCCAGGAGGCCCTGCTCACACGTATAGCAGTGGCTCTAGAGGGTAGACAGCCAGCCAGGGAGGCACTTGGGGATGCTCCTCCACCTGAAGCCCCACCCCCCCCAAATGAGGCTCCCCCCAGGCAAGTGAGGGCCAGGAACCTGGGCACCAGGCGTAGTCCGCGCCGGGGCCAGTGATTTTTTATGTCTTCTTTATGCTCTAAGTAAGAGCTTTTTTATTTTATTTTATTTATGCTCTAAGTAAGAGCTTTTTTATTTTATTTTATTTATGCTTTAAGTAAGAGCTTTTTTTATTTTATTTTATTTATGCTCTAAGAGCTTTTTTATTTTATTTTATTTATGCTCTAAGTAAGAGCTTTTTTATTTTATTTTATTTATGCTCTAAGTTAGAGCTTTTTTTTTGGTGTGCTGCACAAAGTAGTGCATAGCACAGTGTGAATGCTGTGTGAATGTGGGGGGGGGGTGACACTCCTGCCAGTATAGGGTGTCACCCTCGGTCGCTGGGGATAAGTTCTCCCCAGGTCCGTGTGAAAGGTGTATGAATGGACAGCAACATCATTGGAGCCTTGACGCGGCGTTGCTGCTCCTTAGTACCGTGCGGTGTACTTCGGTCTAATCCAATGGGATGTGCATGTGGGGTGTGTGTGCTAGGGACCACAGTGGTGTGCATGCGTGCATTCTCATTGTTCAATGTTTTATGTGTATTTTTAACGTTCAAAAATTCGTTCCACTAGACATCTCCTGATTGCTGATCCCTCAGAAGACGGGGTACCCTCGGTTAGGGGGGTAATGTCTGGTTGGGGGGTCAGGTCATCACGTAGCTCAATCTCTATGCCCTTTCTCACTGAAAAGTTGTGCAGCACGCAACATGCAGCGATGATCTGGCACACGAAGTTTGGGGAATACAGCAGGGTACCCCCAAGTCTTATGCAGGCATCGGAAACGGGACTTCAGGATGCCAAATGTGCGCTCCACCACTGCACGGGTGCGTATGTGTGCAGCATTGTAGTTTTCCTCTCCTGGGGTTTGTGGGTTCCGGAATGGGGTCATCATGTGAGGTCCCAGGGCATATGCAGAGTCACCTGAAAGGGAAAAGACAGGAGGATGTTAGTCATGCATGTGCCCCTCGTGATGTCTGCATCATGGGGGGGGACAGTCATACCTGGCACCCATGTCACTCACCAACCAGCCAGCTGTCCCCATACACGTTCGCTTCAAATTGTCTTGGGATGTCGCTTTGACGGTAGATGAAGCTGTCATGGCTGGATCCTGGGTGTTTGGCACGGACGTGCCATATGAGGCCTTGGGCATCCACGATCACCTGGACATTGATGGAATGCCAGTGCTTCCTATTCACATAAATGTGCTGTGTCTCATGGGGGGGCTGTATTGCCACATGGGTGCAATCAATGGCCCCGATGGTGCGTGGGAATCCTGCAATTTGGCAGAACTCACGCATTACCTTCAGCCGCTGGTCCTCCTGGGTGGGTCTGATGATGTTGTGGGACATGCGTCTTAGGATTGCGAGGACAACCTGGTGTACACATCTGCTCATGCTGGTTTGTGATATCCCAACCACGTCTCCACTTGTTCTTTGAAAAGAACCAGTGGCCAGGAAATGCAATGTTGCCAGGACCTTCACCAGTGGCTGCACTGCATGTGAGCGTTGTGTTGGGCTGGTAATGTCACCCTGCAGGGCTCTGGTAATTTCAAGGATGGCATGAGGGGTGAATCTGAAACGGCGATACACATCCACATCAGCCATGCCAAAGAGGCTAATGCGCTGTGGGTATACAGTAGGTGTTTGCTTTTAGCACGACAGCGTCGCGCTGATACTCGGCGACAGGGTGCCGAGATCTCGCCGACATCTCACACTCACTGGAATAGTGACAGCACATCCCAGCAAGCGCGTCATAGAAGCGACGGGAGATCCGACTTGGATTCCCGCCAATTCTACACGTGTGCGGCGTTTGTTATGAATCCTGAGGGGGAAGTCCCCGCCGGATTTTAAATAAAAATCCGGCATGGGTCCCCCCCTCAGGAGCATACCGGGCCCTTAGGTCTGTTATGGGTTGTAAGGAGAGCCCCCTACGCCGGAAAAAACGGCGTAGGGGGTCCCCCTACAATCCATACCAGACCCGTATCCAAAGCACGCTACCCGGCCAGCCAGGAAGGGAGTGGGGACGAGCGAGCGCCCCCCCCCCTCCTGAGCCGTACCAGGCTGCATGCCCTCAACATGGGGGGGTTGGGTGCTCTGGGGCAGGGGGGCGCACTGCGGCCCCCCCCACCTCAGAGCACCCTGTCCCCATGTTGATGAGGACAGGGCCCCTTCCCGACAACCCTGGCCGTTGGTTGTCGGGGTATGCGGGCGGGAGGCTTATCGGAATCTGGGAGCCCCCTTTAATAAGGGGGCCCCCAGATACCGGCCCCCCACCCTAAGTGAATGAGTATGGGGTACATCGTACCCCTACCCATTCACCTGCAAGAAAAGTGGTAAAAACACAAATAAACCACACAGTGTATTAAAATATTTTATTTTTCTGCTCCAGAGGCCGCCCCCTGTCTTCTTTATTAGCTCTTTTACCAGGGGGGGCTTCTTCTTTGACGTCTTCGGGTGGGTGGGGGCCGCCGTCTGGTTCTCTTCCACCGCCGGGGGGGGGTGGCTTTTAAAAAAGCCCCCACCCCCCCGGCGGGTTTCCTCCGGCGTCTTCGGCGGGGCTCTTCTTCTTCCGCTATCCCGACGGGTCTTCTCAACTCTCCGGGGTTCTCCTTCTGTCTTCGCCGCTCTCCGTTGTTGACTCGGCGCACCCCGGTTCTTCGTCTCGCTGTCCGGTGTCTTCTTCCGTGATGTACGTCTTCTCCTTCCATGCTGTGATGAGTTCTTCTTCCGTGCTGTGACGTCATGTTCTTCACTTCTCTCCTTCTCCCGATGTTGCCACGCCGGTCCTCCTCGCTGAAATGACGGATGCGCGCCTTGCATCGGACCTATATAGGCCTCACAGTCCCATCATGCTCTGTACCTACCCATGTGATACCTACCACGTGGGTAGGTATCACATGGGTAGGTACAGAGCATGATGGGACTGTGAGGCCTATATAGGTCCGATGCAAGGCGCGCATCCGTCATTTCAGCGAGGAGGACCGGCGTGGCAACATCGGGAGAAGGAGAGAAGTGAAGAACATGACGTCACAGCACGGAAGAAGAACTCATCACAGCACGGAAGGAGAAGACGTACATCACGGAAGAAGACACCGGACAGCGAGACGAAGAACCGGGGTGCGCCGAGTCAACAACGGAGAGCGGCGAAGACAGAAGGAGAACCCCGGAGAGTTGAGAAGACCCGTCGGGATAGCGGAAGAAGAAGAGCCCCGCCGAAGACGCCGGAGGAAACCCGCCGGGGGGGTGGGGGCTTTTTTAAAAGCCACCCCCCCCCGGCGGTGGAAGAGAACCAGACGGCGGCCCCCACCCACCCGAAGACGTCAAAGAAGAAGCCCCCCCTGGTAAAAGAGCTAATAAAGAAGACAGGGGGCGGCCTCCGGAGCAGAAAAATAAAATATTTTAATACACTGTGTGGTTTATTTGTGTTTTTACCACTTTTCTTGCAGGTGAATGGGTAGGGGTACGATGTACCCCATACTCATTCACTTAGGGTGGGGGGCCGGTATCTGGGGGCCCCCTTATTAAAGGGGGCTCCCAGATTCCGATAAGCCTCCCGCCCGCATACCCCGACAACCAACGGCCAGGGTTGTCGGGAAGGGGCCCTGTCCTCATCAACATGGGGACAGGGTGCTCTGAGGTGGGGGGGGCCGCAGTGCGCCCCCCTGCCCCAGAGCACCCAACCCCCCCATGTTGAGGGCATGCAGCCTGGTACGGCTCAGGAGGGGGGGGGCGCTCGCTCGTCCCCACTCCCTTCCTGGCTGGCCGGGTAGCGTGCTTTGGATACGGGTCTGGTATGGATTGTAGGGGGACCCCCTACGCCGTTTTTTCCGGCATAGGGGGGCTCTCCTTACAACCCATAACAGACCTAAGGGCCCGGTATGCTCCTGAGGGGGGACCCATGCCGGATTTTTATTTAAAATCCGGCGGGGACTTCCCCTTCAGGATTCATAACAAACGCCGCACACGTGTAGAATTGGCGGGAATCCAAGTCGGATCTCCCGTCGCTTCTATGACGGCTCTGTATCCATCGCGGCAAGCCAGCTCGGCGCTGGCTCCCGCGATGGGGCTCGTAGGTGCTCAATCTCGCTGAGAAAGAGAGCGAGATTGACACAAAATCGGGTTCACCTACTGTACCCTCTCACGTGCCCTCCTACGTGCCCTCCTCCTTCTATGTGCCTCGGCCTCTTCCTCTTCCTCTGCACACACTAGTAGTGCTAAGACCTCGCCTGCCCCTGGCATGTTGGCATACGAATGTGTTGTCCTAAGTGTGGTTGCTCAGCTCGTCCGGGATGGTGCTGCTGTATTTGCTTTCAAGCTGACTTACTCAGGTCTGGAGCAAAGTTAAACGAGCTTTATGAGGAGTAACTTTCAGCCGGCCATTCGTCTTACGCGCACAGCGCGTAGCCTATGCCAATCGCGCGTAGGTTCGGGAATCTGCTTATGTACATCATTTGCATATTTGAATACTAATTCTATGGCCGCGTAGGATGCCTTCAGCGGAAATATGCGCCTACGCCGCGTGCACTTAAACGAGTTAGGACGGACGAGAGCAGCCTTGTTTCTGGCGGATCTGGTTCTGTGACTGCGGCGCATAGATAGTACGGCGCCTCTTTACACTTACGCCGCCCATCTCTATATACGCCGGCGGAACTTGTTTGAGAATATGGGCCTTAGTACTTTAGTACAGAGTCGAAGAAGCGGGAGAAGGGGAAGCTCGGAGGAGTAAGATGCGGGAGAAGACCAGAGGAAGAAGCGGGGAAGAAGATATTTTTAATAAAATCCTTTTTTTGGTGAATGGGTAGGGGTACAATGTACCCCATACTCATTCATATTGGGGGGAAGGCCAGGATCTGGGGGCCCCCTTGTTAAAGAGGGCTTTCAGGTTCCAATAAGCCCCCCCGCCCGCAGACCCCGACAACCACTGGCTAGGGTTGTCTGGAAGAGGCCCTTGACCCCATCAACATGAGAGCAAGTTGCTTTCTGGTCCCTGCCCCAAAGCACCCTCCCATGTTGAGGGCATGTGGCCAGTTCAGGAGGGGGGATGTTAGTTTGTCCCCTCCCTTTCCTGACCTGACGGGCTGCATTCTCAGATAAGGGTATGGTATGGATTTTTGGGGGGACCCCACGCCAAAATGTAAAAAAAAAAATGGCCTGAAGGGCCTGGTATGGACCTGGGGGGACCCACGTTTTTTTCACGATCTTTTTTTACAGCAATTTTTTTTTTACATTCAGCTGTCAGTGGGGAAGCCCCCTCCTTAGAAACCAGTTATATACAGTGAATGTGTAGCTAAAAAAAAAACACAAATCGCGAAAAGAAAATCCCGGTAAAAACGCAGTATTTGCATTTTGGATGTGGGTCTACTGAAGTCTATTACATGCAAAACGCTGCATTTTGCAGGAAAAAAAGTCTTATGCCGCGTACACACCATCGTTTTCTGCGATGGAAAAAAACGTCATTTTCAAAAACGTCAATTTAATTGACCGTGTGTGGGCAAAACGTCGTTTTATGTCTTCTAAAAAACGACAGAAAAAAAATTGAAGCATGCTTCAATTTTATGTGTCGTTTTTGGCCGACGTCGTTTTCTGTGTTCTAAACATTGACCGTGTGTACGTAAAAACGTCGATTTAAGCCCGCGCATGCTCAGAAGCAAGTTAGGAGACGGCAGCGCTCATTCATGTAAAACGACTGTTCAGAATGGAATCAGCACATTCGTTAAGGTGTTTTTCAGCTTATAGACAAGAAAATAAAGCGCTTCTTTAACCCCTGCTTTTAACTGCTACCCAGAAATGGACGTTTGTTGCGGCTGATCTTGTTGCATAGTTATGACAAGCTTTTAATTAGTTTCTTTCTTGTTTGATAATGTTTATGTTTGTGTTCTGTTATTTAGTTGTATCTTCCATCTTAAACATTTTAAATATATATATTGGTCCACCTTTTTTATTTTTTTTTTATTTTTGTCACCAATTTGATTAGTAATCTCTATTTTGTTTTTATTTAGGAGTGTGTGAAGTGTCTGCAACAACCTAATTTTTTAGTTAACTCACCCACAAGCATGTTTTTTTACCTTGTTAATGTTTGCATTATTTATTTTGTAATGGGTCTGCCCACTCAATACTGATCTCTCAAATCTACAATAAAGAAACATGTTGAAATTTGGCTGAAAAATTAATTTTTATTTTAGTCTTCATAAAAATTTTGAAAAAAAAAAAGTGGCAACCCAAAAACACAACATAATAAAAACAAAGATGCCAAGGTAGGCAGCACTTTAGAGCATGCTTGTTTTTTTCTGAAAACAAGGGTCCCCGAAGCCACAAATACAGCCTGTGAGTCCACATTAAAATTCCATCAGGGGCACCGTATTATTTCTTCGCCCTTTTCTTCCCAGCAGCCTTCCCTGCAGTCTTCCTGCAGCCTTCCCGGTAGCCCGAGTCCTTGGGGGCTGGGTTCCTGGAGGAGATGAGGTGGCAGGAGCCATAGCAGCCTCATGAGGTGGAGGAGCAGGAGCAGGTGCAGGAGCAGGAGCAGGAGCAGGAGCAGGAGCAGGAGCAGGAGCAGGAGGAGCAGCAAGGACAGGAGGAGCAATCCGCACTATGTGGGTGTCGTCATCGAGCTGCCCCAGGGATGCCATGGTTATGGCTTGGAAGATGAGGAGTTCGCAGCGCACACGCTGGCTCTGCTCCAGATTGTACATCTTGGCTGCAATGAGCGCTGCGAACCCCTCAACTTCACTGGGTGGCTCTCGGATGGCTGCAGTAGCTTGGCGAAGCAGGCCCTGGGTCTCCTCCTCCATTTGTCGCATACTCCTGAGCCGTTTATTGGGATTGCGGAATGGAGGGATCCGGGAGATGGTATCCCGCCGGCGTGCCTCCTGGGTCCCACTGGGGCCTGCCACCTCCTGGCTCCCAGTGGGCTCTGCCACCTCCTGCCTTGCAGTTGGCCCTGGCTCCTCCTGGCTCCCTGTGGGCCCTGTCTCTTCCTGGCTCCCTGTGGGCCCTGGCTGTTCCTGGCTCCCTGTGGGCCCTGGCTGTTCCTGGCTTGGGTCTGCCTGTGTATGAAAAAAAGGAACATATGTTATTTGTGTTTGTCATTAATCACACACATTTTTACAATCATGAGTGATGCAAATTGAATGTCAATATATATTACACACAGGGTCGCCATCCTTAATTATGTGGCCCCTTAAACACCTTCAGACATGGTCCCCCTGGAATTATGTGGGTTGTTGCATGCCTAATTTAGTAAATAAGTGGCCTTTTCCCCAAAAATTCATTTAATCAATTTAGTGTCAACTAGATAGTACTCAAAAAGGGTGTCTTCCATCTGGGACCCCTTGCAGGTGTATTGCGTTACTCCCCCCTACTGGCCTATCTGAAAATGCCACCCACTCCTTCATCAACATTATTAATTTTCCCATTTTGACCCCATCATGTTTTCCCACTACTGACTATTGATCCTATCCCTAAACTTACGAGATTCACATAGAATTTAGAACAATAGTAACATACATTTACCATTATTACTATACTTGTCATATACTAACTAAATTCAAACAAAAAACACATACCATTCTCCACGGCTCACAATTGGGGTCCTCCAGGAACTCTTCCTCTTCCTCCGAGCTTGTCTGCTCTTGTCTGCAGGGAACACTGGAGGATTGGCTGCTGGGAAGCTGGGAGCTACCTCTTGGGGGAAGGGTAGACATGGATGTCCTGGTCTCAATGTGGTCGTCCAGGAACTGCAGCTGACTATAGTACCACAGGGTTGGTTTGTATATGGAGTCAGCTGCAGCCCCAGACCTCATTGAGGCCAGGACTTGGACCCGTTGGGCCCTGTAGGTGCCCCTGATGGAATTGATTTTATTTTTCACAGTGGCTGTTGTGGCGTTGGGGACCCTTGTTTTCACAAAAACAAGCATGCTCTGTCTAGCTTTCTCCCTGGCATCTTTGTTTTTATTTATTGTGCTTTTGGTTTGCCACAGAACTGGATGTTCCTTCCATTTTTGGATGAATTCTGTCAGGAAGTCCGCATCCTTGAAGGCATCCATTCTTTCTGCACATGAAACAGAAGCCAAAACATAATGTAATTAAAGGCACTAGCTTACTTCCCCTAACTAGCCCACAAACTCATTCCCTATTCACTATAATAAAGTCGGAATTAAAAACTTACGTCTCGTCGTTAGGAAAGATCGGGATTTACGACTTCTTCCACAGACTATGCAGGCCGTTTCCAAACACGTCCCATCCCTTTTACACTACGCACGTGTGACGCTCCGCACGACACCCCGCCCCTGACGTTCGGTATCGTCCTTTCCACGCCCCTTCTCTGTGGTTTGGTGAGTGAGAAAAGATGGACAACATGGAGGTGTATTCTAGCTCTAGCCAGGAGGCAGGCCAGGCCCAAACACGCCGCAGATTCCGCTGCAGAGCCTCCAACATGAGCTTTAATGAAATGGTGGAGATGGTCACCATATTGAGGAGGGAGGACTATGATGCCAAGCATGGCCCCTACATGCATCCCAATAAAGTAAAAGCCCAAATTATGGAGAAGGTCATCCGTAGGCTCCAGCGGAAGTTTGGGAAAACCAGGAGCAGAGAGCACCTGCGCAAAAGGTGGTCGGATTTAAAAAAAAGGGAACCCCACCAACTTTACAGAATTAATAGGGTGATTCGAAGAAGAAGTAAGTTTTTTCCATGTGTATTTAATTATTTTGGTGTGTTCTTTGTGCCATTTTTTTTTTTGGGCCAGGTTGACCATAAAATGAATATTATGAATGTGGACGCATGATGCAGTCGTCGTAGTCGTCGTTCATTCGGTGACTTTCAATAATCCAAGACCATATTAATGAGAAATGGCATCATGCCTAGTTTGCATGTGCAAAGGGGAGTTGAAGCACTGTATCTGAACAAAAATCGTAAATTTAGGAATTGTGGGCGAATGAACGACGACTCCTATGACCAATTAGTCGACACAAATATGAAAGTTGTGACATTTTTGGGGCTTAAAAAAAAGGTGTATTCAATTCTGGAATAGATGGAAATGTGTTTCAGCTTATTTTAGAAGAAACGTAAATACCTTGAGATTCACAAAAAGGAGCGTTTGCTACTCCTTTTTTTATTGAACATGTGTACTCAGTAGCACAATTGTTTGTCACAATCACAACCTATGTTGGGTCACACACAGGGGTGAGCAGATCCAGGGGAGACTTGTTTAGCTTACATATCTAAACTTAAAAAAATTGTGTTAACTGATTTGACATTACTTTGTGAATGGATTAAATATTGGTCTATTTTATTGATAATTGTTTAAAAATCAACAATAGTGACCTTTTGTTTATCATTTCTTATTTTTTGGGTGTCATTTCATGCCGCTCGTAATGGTTGAACCTCATGTTTTCCCTTTCTTCAATCTTGTAGGGCACAATGAAGCAGAAAGGCAGGAGGCACAAGCCAATCAAGCCACACCCCCGAGGGATGTAGAGGAAGAGGAACCTGCCTCAACATCCGATAAAGTAACATCTACCACATTTTCTGTGAATATAGATATAGGCATACAATCTTTTAACACATGTTTTGGTTCCACATTTCAGGAGGAAATCGGGCTGGTCAGGGACTGGACACGTATAGTGCCCAGCTCCTCATCGGCGAGGTTCTCACCTGCAGGGCCCAAGTTGAGGACATACGTCTGGCCTGCCGTGAAATACGCCACAAAGCAAAGACGCTGGAACGGCAGCTTAAAAATTTTATTAATGTTTTGGGGAGGGTTTAATTTTTGGTGTATTTTCTTTTTTCCTTGAATTTGGAAAAAAAAAAAAAAAAAAAAATTATATTTTGTACTAATCAAAAAAGACCAAAAAAAAAATAAAAAAATATTATATTTTGTACTAATCAAAAAAGACCAAAAAAACAAAAAAATAAATTATATTTTGTACTAATCAAAAAAGACCAAAAAAAAAATAAAAAAATATTATATTTTGTACTAATCAAAAAAGACCAAAAAAACAAAAAAATTATATTATATTTTGTAATAATCAAAAAATACCAAAAAAAAATAAAAATAGATTTGTTGTACTAATCAAAAATAAAAAAGTAACAAATAAATAACATTTTGGACTCCAAACAATTTGTGTGTAGTTATTGGTATCAATGCAGACTCATTCAATTACTCAGGCATATTTGTAGAGTTATTAAGATTTAACACTCATGGGAATTTATTACATCCCAAACACATGGCTGGATGAGAACCTAGGAAAAAGAAACATTACCTCCCAAAACTTACAAATAACTAAAATCAAACAAATAAACACTGTTTCATCAAACAAAAAGTAAATTTATTTTTTTAATCAAGATCAGGCATTGCAATGGCCCCCCTCCCCATAAAATAGTCCACATAGGATTGACGCACTGCACGTGCGGTTTGGGGGGCCAAGCCTCTATGGCTAGCCTGATGTCCCGGCTCCGGAGCCACAAGATCAGCCTCATCAGGCAATACCGTCAGGTACGTTTGAGAATTTCTTTTCAAAAAATTGTGCAAAATGCAACAAGATAGTATGATGTAATTCCACTTGTATTCCGCCATGTTTATTGCTGTTAAAAACAATCTGAATCGGCTGGCCATGATTCCAAAGGCATTCTCTACCACACGTCTTGCTCTGGCCAGCCGATAATTAAAAACCCTCCTCTCATGGGTGAGGGTGCGTACGGGAAATGGCCTCATGAGGTGGGGACCCAAACCAAAAGCCTCATCTGCTACAAACACGAAGGGCAGACCCTCTTCGTTCTCCTCCGCAGGTGGCAATCCTAGGTCCTCCAACCGAAGCCGTTGTGCGAACTCCGTCTCCGCAAAGACACCGCCGTCCGACATCCGGCCATTTTTCCCAACATCCACGTACAAGAACTCGTAATTTGCAGAGACCACCGCCATCAAAACAACGCTGTGGAACCCCTTGTAATTGAAGAAATGGGATCCACTATGGGGTGGGGGCACAATGCGGATGTGCTTGCCATCAATGGCTCCTCCACAGTTCGGAAAGTTCCAACGCTGGGAGAAGTCCGCTGCCACAGTCTGCCATTCCTGTGGCGTGGTGGGGAACTGGATAGAAATAAAAAATAAAAAACATTACAACAAAGATTTTGAACAGAATATAGCTAAAATTACAAGGGATCCCACCAACAATTCCACAAAAAAGGTTAGTATTAAAAAATAACATGTGAACAATTAAGCATATTAATCACCCCCCTCTGATGTTGAAAAAATATATTTAGGGGGAGTGGGGCTCAAGATGAGATGAGAAACAACCCCCCAAAAAATATCTAACTAAGAAAAATAATTATTAGTATGTATTTCAAAAATCTAGGGGGGGGGGGGTTTGGACAATGGAGGCCACAAATAAACGGGGATATAGGGACACACAAAATGCAGCACTACAATGGAGGCCACAAATAAACGGGGATATAGGGACTATGCTAGGTGGGTTTGGCCACAACATAGAATGATGGACAGGTTGGCTAAATTAAATAAACATGTAGGGCTTTACTAATTGTGTAGAACAGCATACATAGAGACAAAGTGAGCATTCTGAGCATATTAGAAAAGTTTTTTTTTTTTTGTTTTTTTGGGACATAGTTTGACCATTGAAAGAACACCACTTACCTTAACATAGTCCTCCTGAAGAACCTGAATGATGGCCGAACAGGCCTCAGGGATTATGAGGCCCAGAGCCTGGGGGGAGATGCCCGTCGAGAACTTCAAGTCCTGCAGACTTCTCCCTGTTGCAAGGTAGCGCAACGTAGCAACTAGCCTCTGCTCAGCAGTGATGGCTTCCCGCATAACGGTGTCCTGCCTGGTGATATATGGCGACACCAAAGCCAAAAGCTGCTGAAATACGGGGTCAGACATCCTAAGAAAATTCCTGAAATCATCAGGGTTATTTTCTCGGATCTCCCGCAGCAGAGGCATATGAGAGAACTGGTCCCTGCATAGCAACCAGTTCTTGGTCCACAACCTCCTCCTCACCCTGTTCATGGACCGTCGCTGGGATGCAGCACACATCCTAACAACAAGCACAGCACGATCTCGGCGACGAGTTCGTACCCGCAACATGGCTAGAAAACGGTCGTCAAATCAGATCAGACTAAAAATTACGCCCTGAAGTAAAGAATGGCCTTTGAAGAACGACCTGCTAAACAGCACCGTGCACACAAAACGTAATGCCTAAACAAATACGTCCTTAGTACAAGCACTGTATCACAGATCCGACAACAAATAGACAAACTGTACGACAGAAAACGAAATTTAAAGCACAGTCACTGAAAATCACGAATCGTATCTCACCAAACTTTTACTAACACGCAGCAACACGATATCAGCAAAAGAGGCCGTCTTCCGCATGGAAACGACCCTTTATAGTGACGTCGTGCGTGATTGACGGAACTGCGCTGTGCTAGAGCGTTGTAAAAAAGCGA
The DNA here is from genome assembly GCF_905171775.1 of Rana temporaria. Classification (NCBI taxonomy): domain Eukaryota; kingdom Metazoa; phylum Chordata; class Amphibia; order Anura; family Ranidae; genus Rana; species Rana temporaria. The sequence continues at coordinate 57,185,724 of NC_053492.1, forward strand.
TGGTGTGTATGCTACGTCGTTGTTCAAATTGAAGTTTGAAAAATGACGTTTTTTTAAAGCACATAAAGCGTCGCATTTTTCCATCGCAGAAAACGATGGTGTGTACGCGGCATTAGACCCTTTCCAAAAATGCAGAGGCAGAAAAATGCATTGATGTAAACGTGTTCCAAAGGAACTCATGTTAAAAAAAATTCCCTGAATTTCTGCAAAATGCATCAGAAAATGCATTAGTGTGAATCAAGCCCTAGACCTGATTCATACCTATGCAGGATGTATATTCCAGTTGCATTTTTTGTTTTTTCGATACAAATTCTTGATCAACTGAAGTCTATTGAACCAAAAACCAGAAAAAAATCTCTGGCCCTTTCCATAAAATGCACAGATGTGAACTACATCCATAGGAAACCATGTTAAATGGACTGTAGTGTGTTTCTGTAAACCTGAAACGCACAAAAAAATGCATAGATGTGAACCAGGCATTAATGGTTGACAGGATTTAATCATGAGGTAGGAAGTTTGGGAAATAAACTTTACTATGACAGTTAACTGACTATTGGACTACAATTCACAATGCGAGCCATGTATAAATAGAGAGAGAGAAAGCTGTACTTTCACAGGCTGAATATGGAGGGATTCCTCTTTGCTGTGAGGAGACCAAGGTTTACACATCCCCACTCCTGTGTGCACATGAATGAATGAATGAATGAAAAACTTATAAAGCGCGGCGCATGCGAACTGAATCGCTTCTGGGCGCTAGTTGTTCGTGTCTCATGACATCAAAAGAGCAGAGTTTTGATCTGTCTTCTGAAAGTCAGGTGGTTTTCCTCCAACCGAATGCTGGTTGGTAAAGCGTTCCATAGTCTAGGACCCTGAAAAGCAAACCTTCTTTCTCCTTTGGACTTGTATTTGGTTTTTGGTACCCTGACCAGATTTTGGTCGGTGGATCGCAGAACGCGATTCGAATTGTGAGGTTCTATCTTGTCGCAAAGATATTGCGGAGCCTTCCCATGGATGCACTTATGTGTCAGGCAGAGTGCTTTAAATACAATTCTGTCTTTTACTGGCAGCCAGTGAAGGGTTCTCAACGAAGGTGAGATTGATTCCCATTTTTTTCCCCAGTCACCAGTCTGGCGGCCGTATTCTGAACGACTTGCAGACGGGAGATTTGGTACTTTGGGAGTCCGAGGTACAGGGCGTTAGCATAGTCCAGTCTGGAATTCACGATTGTTCCCACCACGACTGCTACGTCTTCTTTGGGGATAAATGGAATAAGTCTGCGTAGTAGGCGCAACAGATGGTGCGCTCCGCTGACTACTGACCCTATTTGTGCGTCCATTGTCATGAAGGTGTCGAAGATGACCCCGAGACTTTTGACTTTGGAGCTAGGGGTGATGATTTGGCCCAGAATGGGCGGGGGTGTCCAGGTTGTTGCCAGTTGACTCTTTCGGCTGGCGTGAAACATAAGGAGTTCTGTTTTTGAACTGTTGAGTTTAAGATAACTCTTTGTCATCCAGTTTTCTATCAAAGAGAGACATTTCTCTAAACTGGGATGATGATCCTTTTTGTTGCAGATGCGAAAATACAGTTGCGTATCGTCTGCATAAGAGTGATAGAGTAGTTCTTGGCTACTGATAATATCAAAGAGAGGGCGAAGATAGATGTTGAAAAGCACCGGTGACAGGGGGGATCCTCGGGGGACTCCACATGACACCGTGCGCTTTTCCGACGTGAAACAACCCAATTTAACTGTTTGTGATCGGTTTTCAAGAAAGGAAGAAAACCATGGTAAATCACCTTCTGCGACTTCTGCTACCTTGGCTAGTCGCATCAGTAACAGTTTGTGGTCTACCGTGTCAAAGGCTGCGCTCAGGTCCAGCAGAACCAGGAGACAAGATTCTCCTTCGTCTGCGGCCTCGAGGGCATCGTCCCATATTTTGAGTAAGGCCATTTCTGTCCCGTGTCCGGGACGGAAGCCTGATTGTAATGGATCCAGTAGATTGTGGGTATCTAGATGCTGTTGCAGCTGTTGTACCACTACTTTCTCCATTATCTTGGAGAGAACATTTAGGCCTGTTATGGGACGGAGGTGAGTTGGGTCCTTGGGATCCAGGTTAGGTTTTTTCAAGATGGGCTGGATTGTGCCCTCTTTCAACAGGGATGGCACTGTGCCTTCCTTAAATGACTGGTTTATAAGCTGTGTGATGGGTGGTGCCAGGATGTCGGCACATTCCTTCAGCAGTTTGGTGGGGATGATATCATTGGGCGATGTGCTGTTCCGCAAAGCACCAATGATATTTTTTGTGGTATCGATGGAGATCGGTTCCAGAGTGAACTTTGTTGATTGTAGAGCGTTTCTGTGGGTGTTTTGTGGTTGATTGACGGTGGGGTTGAGGGGGGTATTGTTTTGCATGATGCTTTCCCGGATTCTTTCAATTTTGTTGATGAAGAAATCCGATAGTTCATTGCAGAACTCTTGGGTGTCTGAGTTAGGGACTTCAAGACATCCTGGATTCATGGTCTGGGTGACCATCTTGAAGAGTTCGCGGGGGCGGTTTAGGGCGCTGTTAATCGCCATAGAAAAATGATGTTTCTTGGCTTTGAAGATTTCTTTATGATATCGTGTTGTTATTGCCTTGTAGATGATGAGGTTATCCTCTGCAGGACTTCTTTTCCAGGCGGCTTCCGCCCTTCTGCGCTCTTGCTTCAGAAGCGACAGCTGGTTGTTGAACCAGCCGGACTTTCTTTTTCGGATGCAGGCTTTGCGTTTCGGTGCTACTAAATCGGCTGACTGTAGCAGGGCTGCGTTTATGGCATCCAGTGTATCTGCGGCTGTTTGATGTGGATGGATTGTTTTGATTCTGTTTCCCAAGGTAGATTTAAAAAGTTCCGAATGGAGCTTCTTCTGAGATCTAGCCCAGTGTATTGTCACCGGCTTGGGTGCTTTTATCACTGGGGGAATTTTGGAAATTATGAAATTAATTGCATGGTGGTCTGTCCATGGCAATGGTTCATTTTCTAAAATGCTTATTTTCAGATTTTGTCTGAAAATTAGGTCGAGTGTGTGACCTGAAGCATGTGTTGGCCCGCATATAAGTTGCTGTAGCCCTAATCCCTCCAGGTGATCAATGCAGGCGTCCGCAATGGGATCCTGTGCGGAGTTGGCCCACAGATTAAAGTCCCCGAGCAGCAAAAGGTGTTTGCTGTTAAGGGTATAAGTGGATATAAACTCTGTTAATGATGGCATCAACCTGCTACAAGCCTGGAGAAGTGTGCTAAGGAACAGAGGGCCAAATCCTCAAAAATCCTGCCTAACTTATCTTTTCCCATTTAAGTTACACTGACTTTCTACCTAAGTGCCCGATCCACAAAGCACTTACCTAGAAATTTCAGGCCGTGTAACTTAAATGTCTCCGGCGCAAGGCGGTCCTCTTCTGCAGGGGGGCGATGACAATTTAAATGAGGCGCGCTCCCGCGCCGGCCATACTGCGCATGCTCGTGACGTCATTTTCCCGACGGGCAGCGCGCGAAATTACGTTACGTCGGGCTTTGTGGATTGCGACGGGACAATAAAGTTGCGTCGGGTAAAAAAAAAGTTACGCGCCGGGAAAAAAAATTCAAAATTAAAAAAAAAACGCGGCGATCGAAAAAAGATCTGTTTTACAAGGTGTTACTAGTTTACACTTTGTAAAAGCAGAACTAATTTTACGTATGCAAACGTAAACTTACGCAGAAAACACAAAGCTGAAAAGCTTTGTGGATCTCCGTAAGTCCTCATTTGCATACGTAAAGCGGCATTTCGACTCGAAATGCCCCCAGCGGCGGATGCGGTACTGCATCCTAAGATCCGACAGTGTAAGTCTCTTACAGATGTCGGATCTTCTGCCTATCTTTGGAAAACTGCTTCTGAGGATCAGTTCCAAAGATAGGCACAGGGATACGCAGGCTGAACAGCAGTTCCGCCTGCGTATCCCTTTTGAGGATTTGGCCCAGAGTCCCTCCAGGCAGATCCAGAAGTGCACTGACATTTGAATAGCGGGACTCCTTGTGCTGCATTGCTAGGACTGCTGAGAGGACAGTGCTGCCATTAAACTGTTGCTAGCAGAAACTGAGCACATAGGGACTGGCCATCAAACTAGCAGCATTATCTGCTGCATGCAGACTTTACTGGGACTGTACTTGTGTGCACCACTGGAAAGAATGGGCCCCAACACTAGCTGTTTGAAGAACTAGGGCAAAAGTTTGCCCACTCGGATAGCTGCTTCACAAGAACTTTGCCTAATGTCAATATTAAGAGGTACCTATTTAGGGAGTTTTAAATTTCCTGGCTGCCATTTACACAGAGTGCACTCTGGATATAGCCTACTGTGTAGAGTTTTTTCAGTATTGATTATCATTACCGTTACTGTTTTATAATGTCATTACTTATTGCAGATTTTGTAGATTACCAGGTTTACTGCACACTCCATTGTATGCTGTTATAGCCTAGTACTTACTCATTTATGTGCATACTGGTATTTATTGCGACCTGTGACAATATATTGGGATCATATAACACTAACCAGTTTGATGTTTGCTTTTTGACACTGAACCTTAGTTATGTACAGGATATCTATATTTGTGCTCCCAGTAGCAGTGCAGTATCCATTTGCTTAACCTGGTATGTCAGTGGGTTTGAAGTTGTTCTCAGAATCAACAAGTCTTCGCAGAAGACCAGGGAACCTAATCTACCAAGGGGCTCCTGCAGGGGTAGTGCAACATAAACAGTACCAACAGCACCACAACCCTTCCAACGCTGAGGGGAGATTGTCAGAAAGATCAGGCTTAACATCATATGTGGCTAATACAAGTGAGATAGGAGTTTATAAGTAATTTCCTAAATTTTACATGAGAAATTTACAAAAAAACGCATATAACAGAAATATACTGTATGTTTGGTTGAGGGTTCAGACGATGACAAAATAATTTCAAGGGGAATGAGTTTGTCACAAAAATTGTGTGGTTTTGGCAGGGGTGGTATAAAATGTAAGAGTTGAGTTCATCTCCAGAGAACCATCTTTTGTGAGACATTGGGGCCTCTAATGGCAGAGAGGGGTTTTAAAGTTGGCCTTTGTATTACACGGTGTAGTAGGAAGTGTTTCCCCAAAGGTCAGTTTCGCAATTGAGGCTTTAAAAGCCCTGTAAGGAAATACAGAAGCGGGAGGAGTGGCGAGTTATATGGCATTGTCGTAAAGCATGGATATACGGTAACCTCAAATTATTAGTGATAAATTCTTAAGGGGGGAGAAATATAAGGTGAAAGTTATCTGTATTTGGTGGGTATCCAAAGCATTATGTTTAGGTCAGTGTCACTCAACTGGAAAATAAAGCGAGAGGGATCTGTATTTGGTGGCTATTAATGTGTTTAAGACTGTGTCACTGAAATTCAACCTGCCTCTTAGGCCGCGTACACACGATCGGTTAAACCGATGAGAACGGTCTGATGGACCTTTTTCATCAGTCCAAACGGATCGTGCGTGGGCGCCATAGGTTATTTAAACTTTGGTTAAAAAAAATGTAACCGATGGATTGCTAACCGATAGGTCAAAACCGATCTTTATTATGCAAAACCATTGGTTAAAAACCCGTGCATGCTCAGAATCAAGTCGACGCATGCTTGGAAGCATTGAACATCGTTTTTTTCAGCACGTCGTTGTGTTTTACGTCACTGCGTTTTGACACAATCGTTGTTTTAACTGATGGTGTGTAGGCGCGACGGACCATCAGTCAGCTTCATCGGTTAACCTAAGACAACTGTCCTTCAGACTGTTTTCATCGGATGGACTGATCGTGTGTACGAGGCTTTAAAGTGACGCCCAAAGACCCAGTCAATAATCCTTGTAATAGTAGCAGCTTGGTAAAATAAACTCAGGGAGAGCTTTGGTTCTAATTAAATATCATGGGAGACCCTTGCAGAATTTCACATTTTAAAAGAAATGTTTATTTATTAGGAAAATATCACAAATATAATTCCACATTCATTGAAGCACAATAGTCACCAGGGAACAACAGCACACATAGGAACATCCAAAAATATATAATAGCATTACACAGAGTATTTCACAATACACATTTCACAAAACAGTACACAGTGAACCAGCTAGAAGATGTTAAGGCAGCACATCTACAAAGCAATGTCACCAATGTGAAGAGGACAAAATACAAAAGGTAAACAGTCTAATCAAACTCATACCCAGTAGAGAAACAGAGCATAGCGAGATAATCCATCCAGCCATTTTTCTTTGAAAGGGGGAAAAGAGAGAAAAAAAAGGGGGATGGGGAAAAATACGAGGAGTAGGAAGACCAAGAGAGTCAGCTACATACAAAGGGGGGACCAAGAGGTGGGTAACCACCAAGTGAAAGAAACTCAATACAGGGAACACGCACACACAAAAAAAACAGTGCTGTCCCCATAGACACTTCTTCAACAATGTCAGTCTTTATGAAAATCTATATGGAAGTTCTCTTGTCCTAGGTGCTGCAGCTCTCTCACAGATCCACTGGGTGGCTGACATAAATCTGAAAAAGTTCAAAGGAAGAGAGAGCGCAAAGCTGCCCTATTATTAATAAGAAATAGTAAATAAAAATATAAGGGTTGCACTCACAGACATACAATGTAAATTCACATGTACAGCTCGATTCAAGCCTCCTCTCCTGGTCTGTGTAGATCAATTGGCTCACAAGGACTAGCGATGTAGTATTGGGATGTTGATGTTAATGCTAGGAATCTGCTTCTTCATCTCATACGCTATTCAACACTCACACGGACCAGCCGGCGCTGCGTGACGTCACTCGTGGCCGGAAAGGGGAGTCGAGGCGAGTGTGCTGTCTCCTCTGACACACGGTAAAAACGATTGCTATGACTACAGAATTTGGAGGCGCAGGAGTATTATCTATATACTGAAGTCAGTACTCCAGCCATGGGAAAAAAACAACCACATTACCAGGTATTCAAAATTTTACGGGCCTATGTAGGTGAGCTTCTAATAAGACTGAATAAATTAATGATCTCTGATGAGTAATTGCAGGGGGATCAGGTTGTCTCCATTTTAAAAGGATAGTCTTTTTGGCATAAAAGCCAGTATAAAACACAAAAAGTAATTTGTGGGTAGATTGAGCCACTGAGTCGCCAATGCCTAATAAGAGGACTCTGGGGTCCATAGTAACAGTAAGGTCACCAGGATTTCAAAATTAGTAACCAAGCAGTACAAGATATGGAAAAAAACACCTCCGGGTATCATTTAAATTAAAAATAGGACCCTGGGCAACACATCTTAATGGTATTAACGTTACCCAGAAAGGAATTATATAACTTCAACCAATGTTACAAGTCCCCTTTTAATGGTGTTCAGGAAGGTAATATAAAAAGAAAGGAGTCGCGTTAAATTATACACAGTGAATAGTTGGCCACTGAGTGACGTGAGCACAATTCTGATGAAAATCTATGTTTAGTGCATCAAAACAGTCCAGAACATAAAAAATTATTGCAAAAAGGAGAAGTTAAAAAAAAATTATATATAAGAATGAACAGTCCATTCAAGGCACAACAGGAAGAAGTGAGTCCCAAGTGTGAAACAAATCCACATATGTTGTGATTGACGAACAGGAGACCTCCACCAACAAGAAACACAGACCCTTACCAGAGTCTAAGGCCTCGTACACACGGACGGACTGTCCGCTGAAATCGGTCCGCCGGACCGTTTTCATCGGACATGTCCGCCCGGAGATTTCTGACTGATGGTTGTACACACCATCAGACAGAAATCCGCGCGTACACGATCCGCGGTGGCGCGGCCCAGGAAGGTAAATACTTCTACGCATGCGTCGAATCACTTTGACGCATGCGAGGGATGGTGGCCGATCGGACATGTCCGGTGAGTCTGTACAGACGACCGAACATGTCCGACGGACAGGTTTCCAGCGGACAGGTTTCTTAGCATGCTAAGAAATTTTTGGCCGCTGGAAAACGGTCAGCTGGACAAATGTCCGCCGGAAAACGGTCCGATAGGCCGTACACACGACTGAACTTGTCTGCTGAAACTGGTCCGCGGACAAGTATCAGCGGACAGATGCGGTCGTGTGTACGGGGCCTCAGATCTCTGTAAGATCAGAAACAGCATAAATGTACAGACATCAAATAACCACAGCAGGAACGTATTCAATCCTCCATCCAGTTGCATTAGAATAAGTACTGAGTCAATCCCCCAAATGATCACCAGGTACAGATACTCCGGAATATGGAAAGGAATCAGGGAGAGCTCATAGCGTAAAAACGTTTAAGATTTAATAGATAAAAAAACAGATTGTGCACTTACAGCAATCTTGAGATATAAAAGCATGGAATAACAGCCGGCCGGCTTGTTTGGAGCGCGTGCCCGAGTCTTCCGGGTCCTCACACGTACAATGCGGTGACGTCAGAGCGCCGCCTCCCGACGTTTCGTCACAAAAGGGACTTGTTCGTCACAAAAGGAACTCGCTTATTGAGAACAGGTTAGAAAGGGATAAAGTAGGAAAAATGCCTAAGCATTTCAGTTTGGTTGCCAAGTAAAGGGGAAGTGTGATTTCAACGAGTGATCCACTCTTGCAGGCATAGTGAGATTTAAAATGTCCGACTTAATCTTTATCTTGAAATTAGAAAGTTTGCCTAAAACAAAAGAATCACTCAGTGTACCATTAATACAGACCTGAGCTCTAGCCCAATCACTATCTCACAAAGCATGCTAGGCTGAAATGTCATTAGGTAGACCCAGTCCACCCAACCAAATGCTTTTTCCAAATCTGTTGAAAGGAGGAGGGTAGACTGGGACTTCCGATGGACATATGCTATGGTGGAAAAGATACTTGAAGAATTGTCCTCAGCCTTTCTACCCGGTGTAAACCCAGTCTGGTTCAGAGAAATCCTATGTGGAAGGAGGGGGAAGAGCCTGGTATATATAGACCTTTGGCATGAAGTTTAAAATCAGTATTTAGTAAGGATATTAATCAGTAATTTCCCATTTTAAGGAGTACAGTGCAATGAGGTTGTATGGACTCAAGCCTGAAATGTCTACCTGAAGTAAAAGCATTGGAAGCAAAATGGGGAATCAAAATTTCATCAAAAGTTTTATAGTAAGTTACTCAGACTATTTGTTTTAACATTGTATTTGGTAATTTGTCTGGATTTCAGCTTTAAAAGCGGGTCATTTTTGAAGGAAAGTGTGCACTTTAAAGCTGTATCTGGCCTTTTTTTTTTAATTACTGTCTGATGGTTGTATGTCAGAGACCTATCTGCACTGTAGTACAATACGCTGAATGAGTCCAGGAAAAATATTGGCATGAGAAGAAGCAATTAATAGCCTATTCATCTTTAAAACTTATGTTCTGTCTGACGTTGTGCACTCTGTACTCAGATTACTGTCCAGCATAATGAGGATGAAATGTGATCGCTGGATACTGAATGTACATTTGTTCTCATGTTCATGGATAAAGTCAGAGGATAGCTAGCTAGACTCAGAAAACTACATTTGGTTTCTTCATAAGTTTACCCTATGCGAATAGTCTTTTTAAGTTATTACATAGAAATATGCCAAAATGCCATTTTACATAACCTTACCTGAGAAATCCATTAGACCTTTATTATGTGATTTTGACCTATTGTGAAAGGACTTAATATGGAAATAAACACTTTTCTCTAAAAGTTGACCTTGGGCTCACTCTTCCTAAGCCTTTTTATTGGGCTTTTAATATGATGGCTGGCCTTCCTGACCAATAGGTAGACTTGGGAAGAAGGAGGTGGCAAGATCAGGCTGTTGTTAGGCTTCTGCAGGATTTATAAAGCTTTAGCAATGCTGGAAACTGGTTGAAAGCCTTCTGAAGCCTTCTAACAGCTTGTTTAAATTCAAAGCCAGCATTCTCATTATGATCTATGTCTAATCCCCAAACAGGAGCTTCTCAAAAACACTGCAAATGCTTGGTAAAAGCTTTCTGTTCACACTGCTCTTGTACAACCTAAAGCCCACGAGTACAATTCTGTAAAGGAGCAAAGGAAACTCAAGGCACTCAGGAAAAGACCTGAGAGATGTATAATGGCTGCAAATAAAAGGGATTTCAGATGTAATTCATCTTAATCACATTTAATTTCCATTTGACCTTTAGGCATCCGACACTGCAATGTGGGTGGAAACAGAGAAAGTCACATATTCCACCACACCTGGAAGAATGGGGTATTTCAAAGCAATCTGACATGAGTGAAGTATTCGTATATACTGTCTAGGCCCCTTCTTCCTCTATAAATTCCCTGCTAATAGTGGTAGCTGCGCTTTAGCTTACGGCGGCACAGCGCATCGTATTTACGCTACGCAGCCGCAACTTACAGGCGCAAGTGCAGTATTCACAAAGCACTTGCTCCGTAAATTGCGGCAGCGTAGCGTAAATGGGGCCGGCGTAAGCGCGCGGAATTCAAATGTGGAAGGGGGGGCGTGTTTTATGTAAATCGATGATGACCTGACGTGATTGACATTTTGTACGAACGGCGCATGCGCCGTCCGTGTATATATCCCAGTGTGCATTGCTCCCGAGTACGCCGCAACAACGTATTGGTTTCGACGTGAACGTAAATTACGTCCAGCCCTATTCCCGAACGACTTATGCAAACGACGTAAAAAATTAAAAAATCGAAGCGGGAACAACGTCCATACTTAACATTGCGTGCTCCTCATAGAAGCAGGAGCAACGGTACGCTGTAAAAAGCCTTACGCAAACGACGTAAAAAACTATCGCCGGGCGCACGTACGTTTGTGAATCGGCGTATCTAGGTAATTTGCATACTCTACGCTGAAAAAAGGGATTTTTAATACAGCTTACCTGTAAAATCCTTTTCTTGGAGTACATCACTGGACACAGAGCGGCATATTCATTACTATGTGGGTTATATGGAGTACCTTCAGGTGATGGACACTGGCAATCTCAAACAGGAAGTGCCCCTCCCTATATAACCCCCTCCCATAGGAGGAGTACCTCAGTTTTGTAGCAAGCAGTATGCCTCCCAAAATGGTCCCCATAAGAGGGGTGGGAGCTCTGTGTCCCGTGATGTACTCCAAGAAAAGGATTTTACAGGTAAGCTGTATTAAAAATCCCTTTTTCTTTCTCGTACATCACGGGACACAGAGCGGCATATTCATTACTATGTGGGATGTCCCAAAGCAATGCTTACAATGAGGGGAGGGAGACATCTTCCCAAGACAAAAGGATTTAATTTAGAGATATACTTAAATCATAATAAATCCAACTTAGTTGAGAAAAAAAAATAATTTTAAATTTTTACTCAAAAGGGAGCCCCCGGAATCCGAGGGTCTCAAACTGCAGCCCGCAGCACTGCCTGCCCAAAGGCTGCATCAGTATTCCTTCTTACGTCCAACTGGTAGAACTTTGTAAACGTGTGGACAGAAGACCAGGTTGCTGCCTTGCAAACTTGAGCCATAGAGATCTGGTGGTGTGCTGCCCAGGAGGCGCCCATGGCCCTAGTAGAATGAGCCTTTAATGATAACGGAGGAGGCAACCCTTTCAAGCCGTAGGCCTGAGTGATTAACTGTTTAATCCACCTCGAGATGGTGGATTTTGCAGCTGCCTGCCCCTTTTTGGGCCCATCCGGTAAAATGAACAACACGTCTGTTTTCCGGATCTTCTCTGTAGCTTTAAGATAGGCCTTCATGGCCCTGACAATATCCAAGGTATGCAGCAACCCTTCCTTTTTGGAAGTAGGTTTAGGAAAGAAGGATGGTAATACCAAATCCTGGTTTAGATGAAAACTGTATATAACCTTTGGTAGGAAGGAAGGATGAGGGCGGAGAACGACCTTGTCCTTATGAAAAATAAGATATGGTTCCTTACAGGATAAGGCTGCCAGTTCCGATACTCTTCTGGCGGAAACTATGGCGACCAAAAATACTAACTTCCTTGTCAGTAAAACCAAAGGAATTTCAGCCAACGGCTCAAAAGGTTGTTTCTGTAAACTTGACAGAACAAGATTTAAATCCCACAGGCAAAGCGGGGATTTAACTGGAGGATTAATACGTAAGACCCCCTGAATGAAGGTCTTAACCAGCGAGTGGGTGGCCAGCGGCCGCTGAAACCACACTGACAAAGCTGAAATCTGTCCCTTGATTGTGCTTAATGCCAGTCCTTTATCCACTCCTAGCTGGAGAAAACTTAATACTCTATCGATGGTAAATTTGCGAGAAAGCCATCGCTTGGACTCACACCAGCCTACATAGGCCTTCCAGACCCTGTAATAAATCACCCTAGAGACCGGTTTCCTGGCTCTGATTAGGGTAGAGATTACTTTCTGAGACAGACCTCTACCCCTGAGAATCAGGGATTCAGCTTCCAGGCCGCCAAATTTAGATGCCGTAAGGCAGGGTGGAGGATCGGACCTTGCGATAGCAGGTCTGGCCGTAGAGGAAGAGTCCAAGGGTCTCCCACTACCATCTTCAGGATTAGTGAATACCATGCCCTTCTGGGCCATGCTGGAGCTACCAGGATAACTGGTATGTGCTCCACCCTGATCCTGCGCAGCAGGCGGGGTAGTAACTGGAGCGGGGAAATGCATAAAGAAGTTTGAACTGATGCCAAGGGCAAACTAACGCATCGGTTCCGCAGGACCTGGGATCTCTTGTGCGGGACATGAACCTGTCTAGCTTCTTGTTCAGTCTCGATGCCATGATATCCACGTCCGGCACTCCCCATTTCCGGCAGAGTGTCTGAAAGACCTGTGGATGCAGAGACCACTCCCCCGGCAACAGAGTCTGGCGACTTAAGAAGTCCGCCTGTAGGTTGTCCACTCCGGGAATGAATATAGCCGATATGCAGGGCACATGGGCTTCTGCCCACAAGAAAATCAAGCTCACTTCTTTCTGAGCGGCTTGACTCTTGGTTCCCCCTTGGTGATTTATATATGCCACCGCCGTGGCATTGTCCGATTGTATTCTCACCGGGAACCCCTGTAGTTTGGACGTCCAAGCCCTGAGGGCTAGTCGAGCAGCTCTGAGCTCCAAGATATTGATGGGCAACTGCTTCTCTGCCGCTGCCCAAGTGCCCTGGCGAGTGCAACCATCCAAAATTGCTCCCCAGCCCATCAGGCTGGCGTCTGTGGTTACTATCTTCCAGGTCACAGGACTGAAAGTCTTTCCCTTCAGGAGATTCTGAGGGTTTAACCACCAAGATAGACTTTGCCGCACTCTTGGTGAGAGTGGCAAAGGAATTTCTAAGGCCTGAGGCCTCTTGCTCCATGCTGACAGGATGGCTGCCTGCAGGATGCGAGTGTGGCTCTGAGCATACGGAACCGCCTCGAATGTGGCCACCATCTTGCCTAGTAGCCGCATACATAGGCGAACAGTTGGCCTTTTCTTGCTTAGAACTATTTGTATTAGCTCTTTGATGGCCTTGACCTTTAATAGGGGTAGGAACACCTTCTGATGTTCTGTATCCAATCTCATGCCGAGATATTCCAGCTGCCTTGTGGGCAGGAATGCTGACTTGTCTCGATTTAGGACCCAGCCGAACCTCTCGAGGTACTGAACCGTGAGGGCCACTGCTCGTTCCAGGCCAGGAGACGAGTGGTCTATGACCAAGAGGTCGTCCAGGTAAGCCAGGACCGTGACCCCTTGGGTCCTTAGATTGGCTAGGATTGGGGCTAGGACCTTCGTGAATACCCGGGGGGCCGTAGCCAACCCGAAGGGGAGCGCCACAAATTGGAAATGACGCTGAGCCACCGCGAAGCGTAGAAATACTTGATGTGGCTGAAAAATTGGCACATGAAGGTAGGCATCCTTTATGTCTATGGATGCCATGAAGTCGTCCTTCTGGAGCACGGCGACAGCTGACCGAATAGTTTCCATCCGGAATGAGCGGACCTTTAGGTACGCATTTACTCCCTTTAAGTCCAAAATTGGCCTGACATCGCCGTTGGGCTTTGGGATGATAAACAGGTTGGAGTAGAACCCCAATCCCTGTTCCCGGACTGGTACTTCTACTATCACCTTCTGGCATAGCAGATGATTCAATGCCGCCATCAATGCGGCTCTTTTCACAGGGTCGCCTGGTACTCTTGACTCCTGGTAATGAGGAGGAGGGAATTTTAGAAATTCTAGCTTGTAGCCCGTGGTCACGGAAGACCGTACCCAGCAGTCGGGAATGCCGGCCTCCCAAACCTCTGCAAAGAGACGCAGCCTTCCCCCCACCATCGTGGGTGGGGGCGCCCCTTCATAAGGCCGACTTGGGGGCTGGCTTCGCAGGCTTGCGGTACCACTGCTTCTTGCCCCCAGTGGCTTGGCCCTGCGGCTTATTGTTAAATCCTGATCTTGCAGGAGGCCGTCGATACTGTTTGGTATTAGAGGGCCCCTGCCCCGGGGAGGGCTGGCGCTTAAATGCGGGCCCTCGGGCCTTCTTCTTGACTGGCAAGTGAGTGCTTTTGCTGCTTGATATAGTCTGAATATATCTATCCAGATCTTCTCCGAAGAGACGTCCTCCATGAAAGGGAAACCCTACCAGGAGTTTTTTGCACGGGGGCTCAGCCTCCCAATTCTTCAACCATAAGAGCCTTCTCATATGGATTAGAAATAAGGATAAACGTGACGCCTGCTGGATGGGGTCTTTGATAGCATCCACCGTAAAGCATATAGCCCTGGGTATATCCGAAAATTCCTCTGCCTGTTGGGCAGGGATAAGTTTAAGCATTTGCTTAGTCTTATCTGATAATGCTTGGGCAACTCCAATAGCAGCCACAGCGGGCTGAACTATCGCCCCTGCTGAAGTAAAGGAGGCCTTAAGTAATGTTTCCAAGCGTTTATCAACCGGATCCTTAAACACCTGTAAGTTTTCTACAGGACAAGTTAAAGATCTGTTCACACAGGAGATGGCTGCGTCCACCGCCGGGGGCGCCCACCTTTTGGAGAATTTCTCCTCCATAGGATATAAAACAGAGAATTTTTTAGGTGGTAAAAAGACTCTATCTGGCTTGATCCAATCCTGAAATATGACATCCTCGAGTAGAGGATGGACCGGAAAAACTGCGTTGCTTTGAGGCGCTCTTAATGAGCCTAAAGCTGAAACTGCCGATACTTGAGGTTCTGGTATGGGTAACTTAAATGCCTCATGGACCATGTCCGTTAAAGCTTGAACCCACAAACTTTCCCCTTGGGAGGTTGAACTAGACTCCTCAGTATCCGGATCCTCGATCTCTGAACCACCCTGGTCCAAAACGTCAGGATTATCCAATTCCCCTAGGGAAAGGATCTCTGAGTCTGAGGGTTCCTGCTCGGGTGACGGAGACCTAGTCCGCTTTCTACCCGATATAGCCTTAGCTATCCTTTTTGCCATTCTTTTTTCTAGTTCTCCTAAAGAAACAGCAAGCACCCTCTCAGTGACAAAGCCAGGGTTGGACTGAACTGGACCAGCCCCAGCACCAGATCCCCCAGGTCCCATCAAGGCGTGCCCTGATATGTCCTGTGGGGAGAGCAGCGGCATAGCCGTGTCTGAGCCCTCGGTTTTTGCGGGGGAATCCTCACCCTTTGTACCCTCTGACCCAGAAGCCATGGTACAATACCGAGGTACACCTGCTATCACCCAGCCACAGATGTAGCAAAGGGGATCTGCCGGTTTGGGAACGATAGAGACTAACGCCCAAACTGAGAAGGGAGATCAGAAGTTCTTTCCCTTTTTCTTCTTTTTTTTTTTTTTTTTTTTTTTTTTTTTATTTTTTTTTTTTTTTTTTTGAAGAGGAAAAGAAAAATACTCTGTCTCCTAATAAGTATTTCCAATAGCCATCTGCTGAAAAAAAGGAAAAAGAAACCTATCTGTAGGTTTGACAGTCTATTCTTTAGAAAAAGACTGTAATCTTTCCTTCCGCCACTGGGTGTCCTCAGCGAGCTCCGCTCTGCGTCCTCCTCTCCTCTAACTCAGGAAGACACTGAGCTTTTGGCAGCTAATGGAAGGGCCTCCCCTTCCTTTATGTAAATCGCCGCCAACAGGGACGCGCCCCCCACCCCAGCCAATGGCGCGAAAATAGTTCATATCTCGGGCACGCGCGGGGGCCATCGCACATGGAGGAGGACGGAGCAGCGCAGCACCCAGGCAGGTAAGCCCTCAGGTAGGTCACAGACCTCCTCCTAGCATGGGAAAAACGGCTCCTGTATTTCACAGAGATCCCACACCTAGCGCAGCAGACCCAGCTAAACAACACTTACCAGGGAGGACACCTATCACTGGGGGAAAAAGATTGAATCATCCTGTCTCTGATCATAGACATAGTGATTCCTTGCCAATGCAGAGCATACCCAGGCATGACCCCCTGTGCACCCCCCTCCAGGGAATCTGCTAAGAACCAAGTTCCGCAGGCTCCCCAATACTTACCTGCTCCATGCCGCAGGACTTTTGCACAGCAAGAGGTCCAATCTTCCCCCATCTCCGTGGGTGGCGTCTAGACCTTCAGGCCCTGGGTTCCTATGAAGGAGCCACTGTCCTGGGCCCATATAGCACCCTGGCAAACAGGAGCTTTAGATACCCAAGGTTCTAAGTCCTGGGCCCAGGGTCCAGCTCTCTAAAAAAGAGAAGCGTTATGGGCAAACCCCATGGCTTTGGGGTCCGGATACTGTCCACTTTAGCACTGAGGCCGTTGGACAGATCCGGTTAGCCTGCCTTGATCCCAAGGATGTGGAGGCAAAGCTAAACCATGACCAACACCTAAGACACTGGCGAAAAAACTGAGGTACTCCTCCTATGGGA
This sequence comes from Rana temporaria, assembly GCF_905171775.1. Taxonomy (NCBI): domain Eukaryota; kingdom Metazoa; phylum Chordata; class Amphibia; order Anura; family Ranidae; genus Rana; species Rana temporaria. The sequence goes on from NC_053492.1 coordinate 57,202,518, forward strand.
GGGGGTTATATAGGGAGGGGCACTTCCTGTTTGAGATTGCCAGTGTCCATCACCTGAAGGTACTCCATATAACCCACATAGTAATGAATATGCCGCTCTGTGTCCCGTGATGTACGAGAAAGAAACAACAGAAGCGCCACCTAGCGGCCAGCGTGAGAATGCACCCTAAGATACGACGGCGTAAGAGAATTACGCCAGTCGGATCTTATGCCGCGTACAGACGGACGTTTTTGTGATGAAATAAAACATCGTTTTTGAAAACGTCATTTAAAATGACCGTGTGTGGGGAAAACGTCGTTTTATGTCTTCTGAAAAAAAAAAAAATCGAACATGCTCTAATTTTTTGTGTCGTTTTTCAAAACGTTGTTTTTTTTGTCAATTAAAATGATAGTGTGTGGGCAAAACGACGTTTAAAACAACGTTTTTAAACCCGTGCATGCTCAGAAGGAAGTTATTAAGCTAGTTTCAATGGAACAGAGTCCCGTTGTACGTGCTGAACGTAACCCGCGCTTTGCTAGAGCATTTTGAAAAAACTATGGTGTGTAGGCAACGTCGTTTTTGAAAATGAAGTTTCAAAAACGTTGTTTTATTTCATGATTTAAAACGTCGTTTTTTTTCATCACAAAAAACGACCGTCTGTACGCGGCATTAGGCTAATGTCGGCGTATCTTGCTTTCTGAATACAGAAAGAAGATACACCGGTGCAGATTTGAATTTACGCGGCGTATCAATAGATACGCTGGCATAAATTCTTTCTGAATCTACCCCAGTATGTTCAAAGTTACCAGTAAAGAAAAAAGAGATTTTATACTTATTTATGTCACCATCCTTCTGGGAAGATTCACGGGTAGAGCAGGACAGGCCAAGAGAATAATCTCAGGTCCCTTGCAAGAGAATAAGATTTGGCCTGCTATGTATTCCCCAGGATCTTGCTGGAAGCAGTAGTCTACCTAGGTTAGTTGTAATGCCCCCCTGAAACATTTCAAAGCTGTTACAGTCTCCAGTGAATCAGGGTGGGTTTCCACAATAACAGCAACAACCGCAAGAGATTGTGCCAGCTTTTTTATGTTTTTGGTGATCTTGCTATACTGTGTCCCATGGACACATTGGATGCCACCTCGCTTTTCTCAACCCCTTCTTGGGTTGCTAGAATGCTGGCACAGCAATCAATAATGCTGTTGCCCAGCTTCCAGCATCGTACCAACCAATGGCTCTGTGCATCATTGGTTAGCAGGACTCTGGAGGCTGGGCCACACAAGGTCATTGGTTGTTAGAACACAGATGACTGACCCTCACAGCATCATTGGTTGCTATGGAGCCTGCGACCATCTGTACCATAACAACTAATAACGGCAGTGTTACTCAGCCGCCAGAACCCTAGCAACCAGTGTAGTAATGCTTTCCTGTTTACACAGGGAAACATTACTGAGCTTCAGTAAGGGCAGAATTATGAACACTCTGGCCTTGGTCATGCTCGAGGCAGTTGCCTCACTTTGATTTATTGGTGGCATGCCTCTGCTGGAAGATGCCTACTGTACATGCCTCAGGTGGAAGATAGGGTAGGAATTAGGATAAACATAAAATCTAACTTTTTTTGTGAACCTTTTAACAGGCAAGTCATATAGGGGGAGGGGATCAGCACAGTCAGGGCTGCTGTTAGAAATTATATGGCCCCATACAACCTACCTGACAGCCCTCCCTCCCCACACCTTTCTGAAAATATAAAATACGGTAATATTTTCGCTAAAATACCATGGACGTGATGCTATGTTTGCAGCCATGGCAGAAATGATACCCCTATCAAACAAGACCCATTCAGGTTAAATAGCATAGCATTGCATTGCGCTAGTGCAAGGTTAAAGGTGAAAAATGCTCTTTGAAGAGCGATTCAAGTGCTGACTGCTCTTCAGAGAGTAAACCACATTTAAACAAATCCATATTTTTTTTTTCTATTTTTTTTATTATTATTTATTTATTCTACTTTTATTTATTGATTAAAAAAATGCCCAATTGGGGGGCTTTTGGTGAAATATCATATTTGGACCCCTTTACATCTCACTTTTAAGGCAGAGAAATGGACAGAGATCTACAGCCTCAGCTGCACTGGAAAGTGAATGAATAGAAAAAGGTCAGAGGCTTCCTGTTTCACAAACTAAAGCATAGAAAACAGTTTATTATGCTTCAGTGATGAATGGACATAGGAGCAACAGGTACCAATCCCTTACAGTGTTCATTCAGGAAAGAAAGGGCTGGTAAATAGGACATATTCACTGGCTCCCCATCCTGAAACATCCCCCTTGTTTCCCGCAGCAGCTGCTGGCGGGAGAGGAGAGTGGGAATCTGGCAGCGCTGCAGGGGTGGGGGGCACACATTGGGCCCTAGACAGCAGGGGTATGGGGACACAGATACTAATCCCTCTGCAGCGCAGCCAGAGGGAGAAAGAGGAGGAGTAGCTGGCTGGGGGAGGAACTAGTTGGCAGTAAGGCAGTACAGCCAGCCCTTCTGCTCGGCAAGTGCCCGGACCCCCCTTTTGAACTGATGGGGCCCAGTACAAGAGGGCTGGCTGTACTGCCTTATTAGTGGCCCTGAGCACAGTATATGCAGAGCTTGCATTATACTGCAAGGTCTGCTTTAATTTACCATGTTACTTCAAGAGCCAAGAACAAATTGTGCTATCTAAAAGAGAGAATATTTGGAACAAAGGAAACAGTGATTGGAAATTAGCCAACTGTTACCTTTTACCTCTCTCTGCACCATTACAGATTTTTGCAGCTCTGCAGAATTTAAGTCTCTTTCCCCGGAAAAATACAATGTGGAGTTTCTGACGCCAACCACTGTCGCAGGAGTCCAACGACCCCAAGCGTCTGACAGGTTGTAACATTTTAAGAGTTGCTAATGCTACTGTTGTGAAGGCTTGTTGTATTAGTCCGCAGCCCTGTAATGCCGCGTATCCTGCGCAACCATGAATAGTGTGCTTGTGTGAGGGAGAAAGTCGATCCAATTAAACATAAGGCGCTGCCAATTAGTCTCCGGGGCCATCACCCGCACCAGATTAATTATGGGTGAAATATTTATCGACTTCAGGTATGCGAGGTTGCTAGTTTTATCCCCGACATAGAAATTGTACTATAAAAAAAAAAAAAAAACATTTTAATGAGGTGGAAAGATTTAAGCCAAAAAACAATTAAAAGGCACCAGGATCCAGACTTTAAACCTGAGATAGGGACAGCTCAGGCCGTTCAGACGTTCGTGTCTCAGGTGATAAACTGAAATAGACCTAATGTTCCTCTTGGGCCCATTGGCAGGACTCGATCCTGTAACCGCAGAGCAATGAATTGCATGAATGTGAAGGATTTATTTTCCACTTGTTCACACTTCTGGTGACCCCATGAAGCTCTGCTTTCAGATGCTTCCTTCCTATGCTTTGGGCATTTTTGTGTCTATAGTTTAGCCTATAGAAGTTTGACGAGAGGTTTAGTCATTTGTCAGTGATCGTTTAAAGGGGATGGCCACCAATAAAATATTACATGCAGATAAAGTACCATCCGTGCAGAGTCTGTACTTGCTTTGGTCGGATCGCTCTTCAGGGAGCATTTGACAGACAGTGTGGAGGCATTGTATCACCTCCTTAATGCCTGCTTTAACCCCCTGACCCCTGCAGTAGCTCGCCGCAACCATGTGTTTTGCATACTGTTGAGAGGCACTTGCAGAACATCTCCATTCACTGGAATAGCGCCCACTGAAAGTGACAGGGGGTACAATTTTAGGTGTTCACCCCCAGCCACAGCAGCTAAAGGGGAGCAGTTGGGGGGTGGAGGGGTGGCATTAAACAGACAGAATTTACTACCCCTCAACTGCTAATCTAAATGAGCCAACACGAGTGAGCTCTGCAAGCACCCCACAACCGCGTGCAATGCACATGGTTGGGGTGCACTAGTATGGGGTAAAGCCTCCTCACTGCTTGGCAAATGCTCTCTGAAGAGCTATCTGAAAGCAGATCGTTTTATATGGACCAAAGCAAATGTGAACGAGCTCTAGTGTCTGGAGATTCACATTACAATGTAACACATTAACTTCAGTGTACAGAGGTTCCAACCCTTGGCAATTTTCTGTTGCAGAGAGCAAGATTCAACAAGTCACTGTCAATTTTCCCATTCAGGATAGAGTAACAGTGCCTCCTGATAGCCCTCCCCAAGCAAGGTATCCCAAGGTACCCATCCATGCTCCCTTGCCACTTCACTGCACCAGCAGAGCCTGTGTTACTGTAGGGGAGCAGGTGTTCATGGCCTCATGGCATATGACCTTCCCCATGTTTCACTCTCAGGCCCCGTACACACGACCGAGTTTCTCGGCAGAATTCAGCCAGAAACTCGGTCGGAGCTGTATTCTGCCGAGAAACCTGGCCGTGTGTACACTTTCGGCCGAGGAAACCGACGAGAATCTCGTTGTGCCAAATAGAGAACATGTTCTATATTTCCTCGTTACTCAATGAGGAAATTTGGCTCGCCGAGATCCTCGGCGGCTTCACAAGAAACTCGACGAGCAAAACGATGTGTTTTGCTCGTCGAGTTTCTCGTCCGTGTGTACGGGGCCTCACATAGGGTGGGGGTGCACTGAGATTATTCATCCAGGTAAGGGCTCATTTACATGTGCGGCCGGGGGGACAGTAAAACCAGGGGGTTGAGCCACAGTTTTAAGGCCCCCCTTGAGTGCCCATCTGAGCACGAACATACAGCCGCTCACAGTTGTATACATCGCGGCCACGGCAAAACTTAAAAAGCATGAGGCTTTCAGCAGGCTGCCGAATGCAACTAATGCAGTTCTATGGTGCTGTCCGGCAACTGCCCCACAATATCATGAAATTTGCAACATTTAAAAGGTTAAATCAGGCAGTGAGGAGGCAATATATCACCTCTTTACCACCTGTAAAACACCTCTGAATAGCAGTCAGTGAGTGGTATTCCCTGGCACACATATGAACAGGTCCTTACAGAGTCCGCCATTCGTTCAGAGTGGACATCTGCAGAGGATCTTTTATCCCCTTAAATGCTGCAAGAAAAATATCAGTTGATCCTGCCAGAAATCCAGGGACCTCCTAGCTTCCTGTAGTGAGTGCACTGAAATCCCAAAGAGGTATTCTCCAGTACAGTGGTCATCAACCCTGTACTCAAGGCCCGCTAAGGGCTCTTTCACACGTCCGTTCAGTTTTTCAGATCAGTTTTTTTTTCATCAGTTGATCCGTTTTTCCATCAGTTTTTCGTCAGTTTTTCCATCAGTTTTTGCATCAGTTTTTCCATCCGTTTTTCCATCCGTTTTTCCATCCGTTTTTTTTTTTTTGGGGGGCTTTTTACATAGAAAAACGGATGTTAGCGGAACGGATGATCCGTTAACGTCCGTTTTTCGTCCGTTCCGTTTTTTAGACGGAAGAAAAATAGGGTTTTCTTCCGTCCAAAAAAACGGAACTGAACGCAGACGGATGCTAACGGACGTTAGCGGATGCTCATCCGCTAACGGACGCTAGCCCATAGGGAAGCATTGCGGTCCGTTAACGGACGTCCAAAAAACGGACGAACGGAACGGACGCGTGAAAGAGCCCTAACAGGCCAGGTTTGCAAGATAACTGAATACATCACAGGTGATATCATTTGCTGCTCAGTGATTTAGTATTCTAGGTAATACATAAAACCTGGCCTGTTAGTGGGCCCGAAGGACAGGGTTGATGACCACTGCTCCAGTGGACAACAGAACACCCCTCCGTATGTCATGGAAATAGGAAGTAGGGATAAGGTTTAAATTCAGGGTGACGCAGGCTTTGCCCCAAACTCTAGCTGTTTGCGCTTCTGCAAAAGGACATACAAAGGTGCAGTGTGCCTCTGGCTACTCAGGAAGTAAATCCATTAGTGGGGGTATTGCTTCCCACTCAAGACTGTGGTTACTAGGACACTGGTGGCTGCCACTGTCCTACCAATAACTCATCCCTGGCTCCATTCAGCTGAAGTAAATAGTGAGGTTGAGGGTTCTGGCTGACCTCATCGACCAAACATGGTCACGTGGCCATATTGGGTCAATGGCATTATCCAGCATCCCTGGCCTCTTTGTTAACATTTAGTGAATAGGGCAAGGGGTGCATCATTGGTTGCTAGGATGCCAGCCTCCGGTGGCATCCCTGCAACTACTATTCTGCTTTGACTAACAGAACTGAACCTTAAGCCTCGTACACACAATTGGATTTTCCGACGGGAATTGTGTGATGACAGCCTGTTGGGCGAAAATCCAACTGTTTGTATATCAGACAATTGTCAGATTTTCCGTGGACAAAATGTTGGATGGCATGCTTTAAAATTTTCCGCGGACAACGGTCTGTTGTCAGATTTTCCTGACCGTGTGTACACAAGTCTGTCAGGCAAAAGTACAAAGTACAAACACGCATGCTTGGAAGCAATGCTAACCAAACACAACATTAGCGGAAGGTGCCCAAAGGGTGGTGCTAAAGAGCTTGTTTGTTGGCCGACAATTGTGTGCCGTTTGTATACAAGACAAGTTTCTGGCCAACGCCCTTCGGACAAAAGTCTGACGCTTTGTCCGCGGAAAATCCGATCGTGTGTACGAGGCTTTAGAACCCCTGGCTGGAGAACATCCAGCATCATCTAGTTCTTGACTTTCAACCCCTGCTGGCCCTGACATCCCTTTGTATTTATTGGATTTCAGTTCTTTCAATCATAGAGACCAAGGCCGGGTACACACGAGAGGATTTATCCGCGGAAACGGTCCGGGGGACCATTTCCGCGGATAAATCCTCTGGCGGATTTTGATCTCATGGTTGTACTAACCATGAGATCAAAATCCCAGCGGAATTCCGTCCGCGGTGACGTGCAGCGCCGTCGCCGTGATGATGACGCGGCGACGTGCGCGACTCTGTCATATAAGGAATTCCACGCATGCGTCAAATCATTACGACGCATGCGGGGGATGGATTCGGACGGATTGATCCAGTGAGTCTGTACAGACCAGCGGATCAATCCGTTGGACTGGATTCCAGCGGATCGATTTCTTAGCATGTCAAGAAATTTTGATCCGCTGGAAATCCATCCCCGGGGACAAAAATCAGCAGAAACAGATCCGCTGGATCGTACACACCAGGGGATCTATCCGCTGGAGCTGGTCCGCGGATCAATTCCAGCGGATCGATCCTCTCGTGTGTACGGGGCCTTAGTATTACATATCAGTATTACTAAGGGAAGTCTGAACTTGCAAATGCCCACTCCTCCATGCAGAGATCCACCAATCAAGCATTGTAATATTTGCTTATTTCCTCCTAAGAGCCACCCAAGTGCTGCCATCAGGGTTGAGAACGCTTGAGGAGTACTGATGAACGGTGTTGTGATGTTTTCAGGATGGTACAGGTATGTACAGCACCCTGTGCTGGCCACTCCAACCAGCCGTGATCTAACTGCATAGCATGGACAACAACAGAGACTCAGTGTTGACATCACTGGATCTAAAATGAGGTATGCAATGAAAATGTAAAGGTTTTAGTTAAAAATGTCATTAGCACTTTGATGAGGAGGAAAAGGAAGGAACTCGGGAAAGTAAAATCTAAGTAGATTTAACTTCAGCCTTAAAATAAACCCAAATGACTACAATCAGCACACAGGCCGCCTTCATATAGACATGAAATTGGGCCAAAACAAAGTGCCGGTCTACTTCCATTCTTTATATTTATTTTCTTTTATGCCAATATTACTCTTCGTAGCGGTGGAAAGTCACTTAACTGTCATTACAGGATAAATGAGCAATCTACAAAGAGGAAGACAATGATTATACTATTTCTGGATAACATTGGCCAGGATATAGAAGTACAAATTGGTATCATAAACAAAGACATTATATCAATTGGTTTCTTGGAGAAGGTGGCCAAGTGAAACAAGCATGGAATGGTAGCGTACGTTCCCGGTAATGGCAGGAGCCCGCAGGTACCGAGCACTTGTGTCACTGAAGATGAGATCTCAATTAATTTTACATTTCCTTTCAAGAGCCCAAATTATGGAAACACATGTTTGCTGCTTCCTCTGGGGAGGGTATTATTAACAAGGAGAATGAAAGCTAATATACTTGGCTGAAAGGATCGGTGGCACGGTTCAATATGCAGAAATTTCCCAGATTTCTCTGTTTTATAATTACAAGGAGCATAGTATCTGTACAATGTAGGGGATAATGTTACCGCCAGACTGACACCTGATAATTGTCAGCAGCAGATGTGTTTTCTGCTTGTTGCACAAAATAGGCAGAACGTTAATGCAGACATGGGTGGAGAGGAAGAGTCCCTGCAGTGACAGAATATCAGCATAGTTGCCAGTTGTCCCTGATTTACAGCAGAGGCCTTCCTGGGTTTTAAAGAGACCCTGTCACCCTTAACAGACCATAATTTTAACAAAAATCTTCCCATTTATAATATGTACATTTACATATTTTATGCATGTAGAAGTTTTCCTTGTGTAGACATCTGATAGCCCTGAGGCTGCTGCTGGGGGGTGCTGCCATCTTGGATGCGATGTCTGCAGATTAAAATGACACTATATAGCATTTCCCTTTCCTCCTCCCTTGGCAGATACAGTACATAAAAGGTTACGTAGGGAGGTGAGGCAAGGGACTAAGGAGCTGGGTCAGTACAGACAGTAATTAGACACTCCCACATAACAAGAGGGCTAGGATGCGCAAGGAGATAGGGGCTGTGCTAGGGAATTGACTCTCAAGTAGTAGTCAAATGTTCTAACAAGTTCAAAGGCTGATGACTAAAAAAGTTTTTATGCAAAGATAAAAAAAAGCCTCTACATGCATACAATTTTCCGTGCTTTTATCTGCAAGTTTTTAAGGGTCTTTTATAAGCCCAGACTAAGTGGCAACTTAGGCCTCCTGTATTGATCTGCATAAATCCAACCCATCACCTTAAAGAAGATCTATCGTTATAATTTTTATTTTACAGTTCTGTCCTCTATGGGATAAGTACATGTAAGTACTTTGTCTCATGTTGCTAAGTGCTCTTAAACCTAGTTAGGAGGTCCGACTTCCTGCCATCCCCTCCTGCTATTGATGATCTGGCAACAGTGGTTAGTATTCCTTTTAGAGCAACCCCTCCACTGGGTGTATGTGGTGGTTGGGCTAGCTTAGTGTCTTGTAATCTAGAGTCGGAAGAGCCTGTTGCGGATCTCACCTCTGGGGACCTACATTGAGGATAATGGAAGAGTGACAATGCCACCCTATGTTAATGGTGGACTTATTGACATCGAAACAAAAAGGACAGAGGTGAAGGGACAGAATGTTAAAAGGCTGAATGTGTAGACATTGTATATTTTTGGAGGTGGGCCTCCGTCTGGGTGAATGTGAGTAGTGAATTTTCTTTTTGTTACAGGGGTGTGTACCCTTTTTTGTCCTTGTGAAAAAGGATAGAGGGAGGTGCTCTTGGCCAGCATGGTCGTTCCTGGTGGTGAATTTGGGCCCAGCTGACACTTGGCAGCATAGGGTATGTCACAGCCTGTGGAGGATGTGTCAGCCTTACCAGTTGGCTGTCAGGACAATTGACAGCAATTATTTCTCCCTGGGCACGCTGTGGAAGGTGCTGCACCCTTCTGTTTAAGATCCTCCCTGATCGTGTGCAACCCTGTGATCTCAGATTCAGAACACTTTAATAATCCCAAAGGAAAATTATTAAGTTACAGTTATATTTAACAAAGGCAACACAAAATCACAATGTAATAAAAGTACTAGCAGTTTCGCTAGACAAAAAGCTATGCACATTTTGTTTTTTAGAAATTCACCCTAATGTGCATGTATTGCTAAACTTTTTCTTGGTTATGGATCGAGTAGGAAATAGTTAAAACGTTCACTTCCTGTACAGAGACACAACAGGAAGTTAGAAGAAATCTTCGAAAGTGTGAGAAATTCTCCTCTTTTTTTTTTTTTATAATTCTTTATTTTATATGTTTTTTCTTCTTTCCACATACAAAAACAACCATTTCAATATCTTCTGTACCATAACATCCATATTTAACATCAACTAAATGTCTCAAGATCCTTGTTTTAAATTTCTACAACCTATACCATGTCAGTTCTCCCTTTCACTTGCTACAATACTACCTTTTACATAGTCTTACTTCCTTCGACTACGACCTTCGAAGGAGTATTTTAACCAAAAGGGAGTAATAATTTCCCTCACTACCCTCCCACCCCCCCACAACAGCAAAAAAAAAAAAAAGAAAAATTTTCTCCTCTTGAAGATTTGTCCAAAAAAACAGAAGTGCCCATTATAAGAATTCACCGTACCTCTTGTTTTGTGGACAACTCAAATTTTTTTTGAATTTTTCCTCAATTTCTGTCTCGGTGACAATAATCAGCAGAACAAAGAAAGTTGAATTTCCTCAATGGGGATAAAGACAATAAAAACGGACAGAGGGTCTAAGGTTTCCTCAATCTATCTGAAACGAAATAAAAGGTTTTGATCATAAATATACTTTAAAGAAAACACACAATCGGAATTTCCGATGGCCTAAAATCCGAAGGAATTTTTCGTCTGAATTCCGTTCAAGCTGTCTTGCATTCACACTTTCAGACCAAATTACGACCGTCCAAAACGCGGTGACGTAAAACACTACGACGAGCCGAGAAAAATGAAGTTCAATGCTTCCAAGCATGTGTCGACTTGATTCTGAGCATGTGTGGGTTTTTTCTCTGTCAGAGTTGCACACAGACGATAGGAATTTCCTATCGTTTTTTTTTCCATCGGAAAAAATAAAACATGTTCTTTTTCTAAACACCAATGAAAAAAAGTCCACTGGGGCCCAGACACGATCGGAATTTCCGATGAAAAAAATCAATCGGAAATTCCGATCGTGTGGATGCAGCATTAGTCTGGCCTCACACTGTTGCGCTGCGATAACATGCATTATATCTTCCATTAATATGCTTTATGTTAAGGGAGCCCCTTTAAATGGGCCACATAATGCACCAAAATAGTAGTGCAATGGTGTGGACAGGGCCTTACAGAGGTCAAAACAAAGCCATTGCTGATCACCTTCTGATAAAAGTCCAAAGCAGAAATTGGCTTGATATGAAATGTACAGAAGAGCAGAATATATTTTTTCTTTTAGCATCCCGTGGGTCCCCTTTCAGTCTGCCCCCTCCCTGCAGACACCCATTCTGTCCTCATTATAATCCTTCTCGGCTCTGAGACAGCACTAAGCATGTTTTCTGTAAGTCCGGTACATGTACTAGAGTTTGACTGACAGCTGCACCTGCCAATCACAGGGCAGAACACACAATGAAATTCTCAGCCAAAGTCAAAAGGTGCTGATCGTTGTCTTAAGGAAAATAAATCATAAGGTTAAAAGTGTAGCTGTCTGCATATCGTACTATATAAAAAGTACTTTTGGTGGGGCCACATTGAAACAAGTAGTCATGTGAGTGAATAATAACAGTTGGGTAGAGGTGGTATTTCCTGGCCATGATCCCGGGTACTTTTCAGTTGACCAGGGCTACATATTCAAAGTGCCTTAGCTAGTAGACATGTGCACACTGAAATATTTTGTTTCGGAATTTAGTTTTTGTTCCGAAAATTACATTTATTTAGTATCTCCCGAAATTCTTTTTTATTTTTTTTGTTTCGTAAAAAAAAATGCATTTGTTCGAAAATCTGAATTAATTTAGGTTGAATCTGTCATTGAAGGCTTATGGTGTCTGTCGAATGTTCTAAGAAGATTCGACAGAGCAGCTAAACTGTACAACGCTGCAATGGTACATTTCCAGTTGAATGTTCCACCTACAAACTATAGAATAATTCTAATGTTGTATGACTAGTAATAATTATATTTATAAATTATTATTACTAGTCAACCAACACTCAAATTCTTCTATAGCCTATGGGCCGAGCATTTGACCGGAAAAGTACGATTGCAGCGTCGTACAGTTTAGCTGCTTGTTGAATCTTCTTAAAACTTTCGACAGACAACATAAGCCTTCAATGACAGATTCAACGTTTGTATGTTTTTCTCTGCTTCGTCGAATCTTCGTCGTTCATGTCGAATGGTCTACCCCAACACTGTCTCTATAATGCCGAATCTCTTCTCCCTATGTCTAATTTTTCCTCTCTATGTAGAATAATCTTGGACTAATAGAGTTAAGGTTAGGCACATTCAACCACAGGTTCGATAGACACAGATTGTCATTGTCAGCGTCATGTCGAATCTCCTATCTATATCGAACTGTTGTAGCAATGAAAACAAAAATAAAGCATTTTTTTATGTCCGATCTTTCGGATTTCAGATTCTGCGCGTTCGTTTTCATTTGTTAAAACGATAACAAAAATACCCGAAATTCGGACGAAAATGCATTTGAACGAAAAAGAAAAAACATGTCTACTAGCTAGTGACATTTAAATGGTGCAAATGTCAAGGGGGAAGGAGATTTGCTGACCCAGTGGTGTCAGTTGCAGCTATCATAGATATAACTTGACTTTGTCACCATCTTCACAGGCCAGATGGCTGGCAGCCCAAGGGGTCACCCAAACCAATGGTGTCACTGATTATAGGTTTTCTAAAAAAATGAGCACAACAGAAGCGGTTTACTTCAAGGTGGTAACTCTCTAACCACAGATTATAAAAGGTTATAGGGATGTGTCACTGCTTTGATTCATTTACTTCAAGTTAAGCTACTGTGTTCTGTAAACAATAGGCTTCTTTGGAAAAGCAGCAAAGTTTAGCCTAAAAATGTGAAAAGCAGCCTAAGGGCCAGATCCACATACATGTAGAACGGCGCAGCGTATCAGAGATTCACTACGCCGCCGTACCTTACCTGGCGCATTTTCGAATCCTCAGCGATTTTGCGCCGTAAGTTACGGCGGCGTAGTGTATTTCTGGCGGCGGATTTCAAATTGGGCGGGTTGGGGGCGGGTTTCATTTAAATGAAGCGCGTCCCCACGCCGAATGAAATGCGCATGCATCGTCCAGAAATTTCCTGCTGTGCTTTGCGCGAAATGACGTCGCAACTCAGACGTGAGTTACGTCCATCCCTATTCACGGACGACTTACGCAAAAAAAAAAAAAAAAAATTCAAATTTCGACGAGGGAACGACGGCCATACTTAACATGGTAATTCTATCTATACGCCGCAAAATACCAGCTTTAACTATACGCTGGAAAAAGCTGACTACAGACGACGTTAGAAAATGCGACGGCCGTGCGTACGTTCGTGGATCGTCGTAAATCGCTAATTTGCATACCCGACACAGAAAACGCCACCCAGCGGACGCCGAAGTATTGCATCTTAGATCCGAAGGCGTACGAAGACGTACACCTGTCGGATCTAACCCAGAAGCCGTCGTATCTTGTTTTGAGGATTCAAAACAAAGATACGACGCAGGAATTTTGAAATTACGCGGCGTATCAACAGATACGCGGCGTAATTTCTTTGTGAATCTGGCCCTAAAGCTCTACCTGCTGGCTGGAAATACAGATCTAAGATAATATTATGCAATATTTTATATTTTACTGACAAACTTAAATTAACTGTTTCACATTAGATTTTTTTGTAGTTCTGAATATCATAATTATTAAGAAGAAAATATATGTAAAAATTATATGTATATGTATATCTATATATATATCTATATATATCTAAATATATCTATATCTATATCTATATCTATATCTATATATATATATATATATATATATATATATATATATATATATATATATACCCTTTAATAAACAGCCACCCTATTCTGCATTTCTCACTGACACAACAGCCTTAGACTGATTTCCTCTCTTCATCCAACTATGACAAAGATCTCATTACACCCAGTAATAATTTCACCCATGCTGTGGTGGTTGTAGTATACCTGAATTAAGCCCATATGTTACAGGAAAACTTGGAGCAACTCAACGCTGGTTTGGCTCCGTACAGCTCCTTGTTTTTCTGGATTTCACATTAGTAGGTATTGCGTTGCAACACATAATTGGCAAAATGTAAAACATGGGGAAGCATCTGCGGTAAATCACTTTTTTTATTTTTTTCATTTATCTTTAGTTTTACAAGGCAAGGTTGGATAAGTTCAAGTGAATTGGAACTGTCTACATAACATACATATGAAGCTTGTTGTGTTAGTAGAAACCAGACAAATCACTGATTGGCCAATTGAAAAGCAGCAATAATATACAGTGGAACCTCAAATTACGAGCATAATCCGTTCAAGGAGAATGCTCGTAATCCCAAGTACTTGCATATCAAAGCGAGTTTCCCCTGTGAAGTCAATGGAAACGAAAATAATTTGTTCTGCATTGACTTCAATGGCATGCAATACCGCATTCGGCCAGAGGGGGGAGGGTGCCGGAGAGCCTCGGAAACGGCCGGAAAAGCCCAAGGACAGTTTGGCTGACCTTGGCAAACCTTGGAAAGGCTCAGCTGTCCTCAGATACAAGAAAAAAATTCCCACTACTAGCGCTACACCATAAGGACAATAAAACACAGTGTTTTGTGTAGTAAAAAAAGATAAAGAAACCCTTTCCGTGCAGCTGTCAATCACCTGAGAACATGGGCAAAGAACTGAAACAAAAAATACAGCGCTCGAGGATGGAGTACGAATCACTTTATAGTCTTAAAGTATTGCAAAAAAATACACATGAACTAAAAAATATAAATAAAAACTGCACACTAGGCAGAAAGTTTACACAAGCGAATCTATTGCAAAGTCCCCAAACACTTGAACAGTAACCATAAGGTGATGGTGGGATAGCAACCTGAAATCACTGCTGGGAGAAAGCTTCCAACCAAAGTACACTTCTGTAGTATATGAAGGTGGTACGGCCGTTAATAAACCTCTAAGCAGGGAGAAGAAAAACACACAGCGGGGAGACAGCATCCACGCTGGGAGTGATCAGAGATGTTATTCACCTGCCGAGGGAGAAATGGCTGTAGTTCTAATCCAACAGGGAGGCCGATGGAGGCGGGATCACTCCTCGCAACGGAGGATGTAGGGCAGTGAGGGAGATCCTGGATGGGAACCACCGTGCCAATACGAGGACGCCGCCGCGTCAATCAGAAGCGAGGAGGGAGGGGTGGAATCACCGCTGCGTCACATGAAGGGGAAGGGAATGAAGTCCGGACTCCATCCCTCAAGGGTCATGTGACTCCAGGGGCCAATCAGTGGAAGAGATAGACGAGCAGTAAAATCAACAAGCTGAACGTCACTGAAGGAATTCCCAGACTGTCAGTATCTCAGCATTGGCTTCTTGTAAACAAGTGGGGGCATAAAACGAGATGGGGGTGAGCCGTGACTGACATGTTTCGCGTGCCAGACGCTTTGTCAAAGTCTTTGACAAAGCGTCTGGCACGCGAAACATGTCAGTCACGGCTCACCCCCATCTCGTTTTATGCCCCCACTTGTTTACAAGAAGCCAATGCTGAGATACTGACAGTCTGGGAATTCCTTCAGTGACGTTCAGCTTGTTGATTTTACTGCTCGTCTATCTCTTCCACTGATTGGCCCCTGGAGTCACATGACCCTTGAGGGATGGAGTCCGGACTTCATTCCCTTCCCCTTCATGTGACGCAGCGGTGATTCCACCCCTCCCTCCTCGCTTCTGATTGACGCGGCGGCGTCCTCGTATTGGCACGGTGGTTCCCATCCAGGATCTCCCTCACTGCCCTACATCCTCCGTTGCGAGGAGTGATCCCGCCTCCATCGGCCTCCCTGTTGGATTAGAACTACAGCCATTTCTCCCTCGGCAGGTGAATAACATCTCTGATCACTCCCAGCGTGGATGCTGTCTCCCCGCTGTGTGTTTTTCTTCTCCCTGCTTAGAGGTTTATTAACGGCCGTACCACCTTCATATACTACAGAAGTGTACTTTGGTTGGAAGCTTTCTCCCAGCAGTGATTTCAGGTTGCTATCCCACCATCACCTTATGGTTACTGTTCAAGTGTTTGGGGACTTTGCAATAGATTCGCTTGTGTAAACTTTCTGCCTAGTGTGCAGTTTTTATTTATATTTTTTAGTTCATGTGTATTTTTTTGCAATACTTTAAGACTATAAAGTGATTCGTACTCCATCCTCGAGCGCTGTATTTTTTGTTTCAGCTGTCCTCAGGCCTTTCCGTGCATTTCCGAACAGCGCCCCCCTCCCCAACCTAGGGCAAAACATAGTATTGCACACTGCTTTGGCCTGAATCCTGCTCGTTTTGCGAGACAACACTCGCGAACCAAGATAGGATATTTAGAAATACAGTGCTCGTATTGCGAAATGCTCATTAACCATGGTACTCACAATCCGAGGTTCCACTATACTGTCCTAGGACAGTCCTGCATTTTAATGATTGTGTGGGTGGAGATTTGGCAGAAAGTGGGAGATGTTTTAGTATAAATACATATAACCAACTTCATCCCAGAAATTATTATAAGTAATATATTATTATAGCAACGAGGGGGAGTCAACACATTGCAAACAAATGGCCACTTCCCTCACCTATAACTGGCATTTGTAGCAAAGAGCACATGGAAGGGCAACTCCTGCAAATCAAAACCAGAGGAATTCCCTGCTCATCTTACCAACCAGCCTGCAAATAACCAAATTATGAGTATGCATTAAAAACAGGGGCTTAGTCTACACACATTTGCAAATACATGCATAAGCTACAGAGCCCGGTCAAGGCACCCCATTATTTTCTGAAGTCCTAACTCTAAATTTTGAGAGCCTCCACAGTGGAAGCACATGCACTATAATAGATAGTCAGAGGGCAGGTGAGCCTGGAGGGAGCCCCCCCCCCCCTTAAAGGCACAATGGTGAAGTGGACACCCAGCACATAGCACAATGGCAGGAAAAGGTGTCCAGTGTGTCCCCTCAGCAATATTGAAGACTAAACCCCTCATTTTAACACATACTGTTAGACAGGATAATTTGGTTGTTTGCCGACTGGTCAGTGAGTTGAGCTGGGAATTTCTCTGGTGTCAACAGAGAGCCCTGCACTCACTGTATTGTGCAGAGAGGGGCAGTGTTCACAACAGCACAACTGATGTGGACCCTGCATGTCAGATGCTTGAAGAAAATGGAAAAGGTAAGCATAAAATATAGCTGTAGGGACTCCAGAAAGAAGAGCTGGGGACAAGTGGTGCCAGAACTAAGGAGAGAGGGGACATCCACAGGAGGGATCTCCCATCCTGGGCGAGCGGCATATGACGTTATGGGCGTCTAAGGGACGCGCGCCCCCGCAGCGTCATTCAGAAGTCGGTGAGTGGCGGCCGCGATGTCCGCAGGGCACCCGCGATTGCTGGATAACAGAGCAGGACCGTGGATCTGTGTGTGTAAACCACGTCCTGTCAGGTGAGAGGAGACCAATGGTGTGTTCCCGGTACAGAGGAACACCGATCGGTCTCCTCCCCTTGTGAGTCCCTCCTCCTACAGTTAGACCTAGGTAACACAATTAACTCCTTGATCGCCCCCTAATGTTAACCCCCTTCCCTGCCAGTGACATTTACACAGTAGTGCATTTTTATAGCACTGATCGCTGTATAAATTTGAATGGTCCCAAAAATGTGTCAAAAGTGTTTTAAAGGTGTCCAATATGTCTGCCGCAATGTCACAGTCACAATAAATATTGCAGATCGCCGCCATTACTAGTAAAAAATAGAAAATTTAAAATGCCATAAATCTATCCCCTATTTTATAGACGCTATAACTTTTGCGCAAACCAATCAATATACGCTCATTGCGATTTTTTTTTACCAAAAATATGTAGAAAAATACATATCGGCCTAAACTGAGGATTTTTTTTTTTTGTAATTGGGATATTTATTATAGCAAAAAGTAAAAAATATTGTATTTTTTTCAAACTTTTCACTCTTCTTTTGTTTATAGCGCAAAAAATAAGAACCACCAAAAGAAAGCTCTATTTGTGGGGGAAAACAAAATATATAAATTAATTTGGGTACAGTGTAGCATGACCGATATTGTCATTCAAAGTGCGACAGCGCTGAAAACTAAAAATTGGCCTGGGCAGGAGGGGGTGATAATGCCCTGTCTTGAAGTGGTTAATAATGGATAAAGGCAACACTAAGGGGTACATTTATAAAAAAAAAAAAAATTGAAAGCTGTTTGTCCATCAAAACTACATGTACATTTATTCTGTGCAAATAGGGCAAAATATAATTCTCTTGGGCTTCTCTGCGAAATGAGAATATGTGAATAATGAAAATACTGCATTATAGCTAATAGATGGCACTGACTAGTGGCCATAATACAGTATCAGCCCTCAAAATTTCCACAAGCCTACTAGCATTTGGCGAGTGGATTTAAGCTGGGGGCGAGTGATGACAGGGCTGCATGACCAATCTCCCTCCAATCTGTGCCTACACTTAGAGTCCCGATGAGATTGGCGGCCGAAGAGGAAAGGTGCATGCTCGGGAAAAGTAGTCTGGTGAGCCGCGCACAGGCAGAGTAGTACACAGGTGCTCTCCTTACAATTCTCATTAAGCCATGGGACCTAACAGTATGACCTCTCTGAGCCTGCCCCCCTCCCCCGGGCCCCGACCAATGTAGCTGGAGAGCAGAAAGTAATGAGTGAGGTGGAATTACCACTCCGGTGCAGCGCTCACTGAAAGTTGCCCTGACATGAGAGCGGCAGCCTTTCTCGTTTGTGCAGTTTTCTTCTCCTTGTGCTCTATGTAAGTGTCCAACAGTTTAGCCTGAGCACTGTGAACAGACTGGTCTCAATGTGTGCTGTGCGCTGTGCTATGGTGTCAATGGCTGTGCAGTTGTGTGGATCTCAGCGCTGGATTGTACTTCCTCCCGCTGTGCTGCAGCTCCTCTCCTTGCTGCCAGCCTGAATAAAAGGGAGATGTGGGGACATGCAAGCGTGGAGCCGCACACACAGGCTCCTGATGATGAGATGAATGGGAGAGAGAGAGAGATGATGGATGGGAGTTGCAGAGGAGACAGCAAGAGAATGGGGAAGAGACCCAGTTCTAGTGCCCTGTCCCTCTGGTCTGCCCCCAGTGCCCTGTCCCTCTGGTCTGCCCCCAGTGCCCTGTCCCTCTGGTCTGCCCCCAGTGCCCTGTCCCTCTGGTCTGCCCCCAGTGCCCTGTCACATTTTGTTAAAGTTGTTGTTGGTAATATTTAATTTTGTAACTTGATTCTGCATAAAACATTGTCATTCCATGAGATAATCTACGAGGGCGTGTTTACGGGTGCAATTAGGCACAGGGCAGTGTATGAATTAGGTGGGGCAACTGGTGGCGAGTAACTCTTGAGGCCTGGCTAGTAGCTCAGGACTTGAAATTTTGAGCCCTGCAGTATGGTTCCACATTCACACATTAGATCTGCAAGGATATCTGCTAATAACATTTGATTTTCCTCTATTTACACACATTTTCATACAGTTTAGGTGGATGAATAGCTATGCAATTTTTTTTTATATATATACACCCCAAGTGGCTTGTTACATGCCTTGTGCAAGCACAATTTTTTTGTTTTTGTACATTAATCTGCTGCTGTAAGCAAAAAGATTTTCCTCCATTTTTATTTCTCTCTGACAGTAGTCAAATACACAAAAATCACAAAAGGTTTTCCCTTTATTGCAGTTCTACCCATCATATAAATAGGAGGTAGGACTAGGGACAAATCACTCAAATAGGGGACCAGACCGCGATAAAATCCAGATGGGGATTCTAACATTTCCATATTATCATTCTCATCCCAAAACGTAATAAAAAGAAAAACAAACTGCTAGAGTTTGGCCTCAAACAGCGGAAAAGCTGCCTAGATGAAATTAGATGTTGATTTGTGACCCAGAGTTACTCTTTAATCTCACTTCCTCTCAGTTATTGTGTCCATTAACATGGGGTCGATGTCAACCCGCTCAGTATTTCAGGTCTGAGCCCAGTACAAGAAGACGTAATCGTGCCACCCACGGCGCCAAACGGAGAATGAAGTTTGTTAGTCTTGCCTTCCTCTAACAGATCTGTCTGTGCTTTATTTCAGCCACATGAAATGAAAAATATCATTGGAAATCCACGAAAAATGCAGCGTGTGTGCACTTTAGCCGCATATTGGAAGAGAGGAGGGAAAAAACAAACCACAGGACAACTTTTCAGTAATAAAATTGCCTGCATAAAAAAATCTTTCCTTATTTCAGTGATATAACCCCATTCACAACAGCCAGGGCCTGTCAGCCATTAAAAGGGACAGAAGAGGTGAAAGTTACTCTTTTATTAGACAGTTTAGGGGGAATGGTTAGCGTTCTAGATTCCACCATAGCAGCAATTAACAGCGAGGATGCCAAGCATTTTTTTTAGGAGGGAGAGAAGGATCCAGCCCTGGTTTTTGCTTTGCCCTGTTTGGAAGTTTCTATACTAAAGTCAGTTTTTTAAATAAATCTGGATTACTATCAATGCAGGAGTCTCAGAGGATTTTTTTTTCTCTGCTATAAAACATTGGATACGGTCATCGGATAGCTCAAACAGACAACGTATATGATTTTTGATACATATGATTGTTTAGGAGTCAATCCATCAAAAACTGATATATTTGCTTTTGGTGGAAGCTGGAGATGTTAAACCGTCTAGTGTATTCTCTTATTGTGGAGGGACTTCTGTGGTGGTATCACTGTGCTTGAGGTTCCCAGATCTGCTCACCAGGCAGTGATATTGCAATAAAGTGATCATGCTATATATCTTGGTTTGTTACACTATGGAGACTCCTAATAAGAGGAGACTTTATTAGGAGGGGTGGAGCAACCAAAAGTAGTATACTCAGGAGACTTTATTAGGAGGGGTGGAGCAACCAAGGGTGGTATACTCAGGAGACTTGTATTAGGAGGGGATGGAGCAACCAAGGGTGGTATACTCAGGAGACTTGTATTAGGAGGGGATGGAGCAACCAAGGGTGGTATACTCAGGAGACTTGTATTAGGAGGGGATGGAGCAACCAAGGGTGGTATACTCAGGAGACTCTGAGGCCCCGTACACACGGTCGGACAAAACCGATGAGAATGGACCGAGGTTCAGTTTCATCGGTCCAAACCGACCGTGTGTATAGCCCATCGCTCTGTTTTCCTTCGGTCCAAAATTTTAAAACATGCTTCAAAACCGAACCGATGGACCACTGCCCGATCGGTCCAAACCGATGGTTAGTACAGAAAAGCATCGGTTCAAAACCTGCGCATGCTCAGAATCAAGTCGACACATGCTTGGAAGCATTGAACTTCGTTTTATTCAGCACGTCGTGTGTTTGACGTCACCGCGTTCTGACCCGATCGGTTTTTGGAACGATGGTGTGTACGCATATCAGGGCGTCAGGCCACTTCAGCAGTGAACCGATGAAAACGGTCCATCAGACCATTCTCATCGGTTTGGAACGACCGTGTGTACGGGGCCTAATTAGGAGGGGTGGAGCAACCAAGGGTGGTATACTCAGGAGACTGTTATTAGGTGGAGTGAAGTTACCAAAGGTGTTATACTCGGGAGACTGTTATTAGGAGGGGTGGAGCAACCAAAGGCAGGATATTCTGTAGACTCTTATTAGGAGGAGTGAAGCAACCAAAGGTGGTATACTCAGGTGACTCTTTTTAGGAGGGGTGGAGCAACAAAAGGCTGTACACTCAGGATACTCTTATTAGGAGTGGTGCAACCAAAGGTGGTATACGCAGGAGACTCCTATTAGGAGGGGTGGAGCAACCAAGGGTAGTTTACTCGGGAGACTCTTATTAGGAGGAGTGAAGCAACCAAAGGCGGTACACTTGGGAGACTCTTATTAGGAGGAGTGGAGCAACCAAAGGCGGTACGTTCGGGAGACTCTTATTGGGAGGGGTGGAGCAACCAAAGGCGGTACACTCGGGAGGCTCTTATTAGGAGCAAGGGAGCAACCAAAGACAGTACACTCGGAAGACTCTTATTAGGAGGAGTGGAGCAACAAAAGGCTGTACTGTACACTCAGGAGACTCTTATTAGGAGTGGTGCAACCAAAGGTGGTATACTCAGGAGACTCTTTTTAGGAGGGGTGGAGTAACCAGGGTGGTATACTCATGAGACTTTTATTAGGAGGAGTGAAGCAACCAAAGGCGGTATACTCAGGAGACTCTTATTAGGGGAGTGAAGCAACCAAAGGTGGTACACTCAGGAGACTCTTATTAGAAGGAGTGGAGCAACCAAAGGCGATATACTCGAGAGACTCTTAACTCCAGGATTGGGGGGGAACAGAATTATGGCATAAGAGCCATTCCTAAGCTTCAGCTGTGCTCCCCTCTCCTTGTGTGTCATATGAATGCTGGGCCATACAATGCTTAATATGTCTTCTGTGTTAGATCATAGTCTGTCACTGCAAACAACTCCACCTCCCTCAGTTATGAGGCATACAATACTTTCAGTTGCTCTTTCTATTATCTACACACCTCCAGGGCCCCTAAAGAAGTGTATTGCATGAAACATGTTGGTGAATGTATGGGACACTAGCTGTGTACGTCTGGAATATATATTAGATTATATTTACATTATCTTGAAGGAGAGTATATGAGTTTTCTTATCACTGTTCTGGTTTCTTACAGCATCCCAAAAGCATACTGGTAGTTTAAGTGGATCCCAGTCAAAACGTGTGTGTTGACAGTTTCCACCATGAGTGGTAGGAGCAGCAAAAGTGCACATTTTTTCTATTGGCTCTTTAGTGCCCTGTCAGTCCATTTACTACTCCACCAAGACCTCAGATCATTGAGGAAGTGGCCATGTCTTATAAAATAAAGCACCTGGAAACAATGGGCAGATAACCACAACAGTGCAGGCAATGAGGGAGTGGGTATGTCCAACAGTCTTCAGCAATGAAGATTGGAGGAGCACCACACACTATAATATAATGCAATTTTCCTTTATTGACAACATATTATTTTGGCTCCAGTAAAAAATATCATTGGGGAAAAATGGAACAGAAAATTGAAATGTTAAATCCAATTCCAGCCAAAATTATGTTTTAAATTTTTGTTAGACTTGGGAAAAGTAAATACATTTGTCATGTTGATGTCCATGACCCTCTTGTGCTAACCTAACTTCCTGTTCATGGGACAGCAGCAGAGACCTAACAGCAGCCATAGCAGCACACATGATCTTATAATAAAGCAGATATACAGTGCCTTGAAAAAGTATTCATACCCCTTGAAATTTTCCAAAAATTGTCATGTTACAGTCAAAAACGTAAATGTATTTTATTGGGATTTTTTTTGTGATAGACCAACACAAAGTGGCACCTAATTGTGAAGTGGAAGAAACATGATAAATGGTTTTACATTTTTTTTTTACAAATAAATATGTGAAAAGTGTGGCGTGCATTTGTATTCAGCCCCCTTGAGTCAATAATTTGTAGAACCCCCTTTCACTGCAATTACAGCTGCAAGTCTTTTTGGGTTTGTCTCTACCAGCTTTGCACATCTAGAGTGTGAAATTTTTGCCCATTCTTCTTTGCAAAATAGCTCAAGCTCTGTCAGATCGGATGGAAAGCGTCTGTTAACAGCAATTTTTGAGTCTTGCCACAGATTCTCCATTGGATTTACCGTAGGTCTGGACTTTGTCTGGGCCATTCCAACACAAGAATATGCTTTGATCTAAACCATTCCATTGTAGCTCTGGCTGTATGTTTAGGTTCATTGTCCTGCTGGAAGGTGAACTTCTGCCCCAGTCTCAGGTCTTTTGCAGACTCTAAGGCCCCGTACACACGAGGAAACATGTTTGATGAAAACGGTCCGCGGACCGTTTTCATCGGACATGTCTCCTGGGAGCTTTTGGTCTGATGTGTGTACACACCATCAGACCAAAATCCCCGCGGACAGAGAACGCGGTGACGTAGAAGACACTGACGTTCTCAAACACGGAAGTGCAATGCTTCCACGCATGCGTCAAATCAATTCAACGCATGTGCGGGATTTCGGGACGCTGGTTACACGTCATAACCAGCGGACATGTCCGATTAGGTGTACTAACCATCGGACATGTCCGACGGACATGTTTCCAGTGGACAAGTTTCTTAGGTTGCTAAGAAACTTTTGTCCGCTGGAAACCTGTCCGCTAGGCCGTACACATGGTCGGACATGTCCGCAGAAACTGGTCCGCAAACCAGTTTCAACTGACATTTTCGACCGTGTGTACGCGGCCTAACAGGTTTTCTTCTAAGGAGCATGAGGCTATAACAGATAACGTGTTAGACCAAGTCAACCTCTAGAGATCCACCTGGGAACACAGTCACCCATGTGTGTGTATGAGTCAGTAGTCTAATAAGTGCACATGTCAGGGAAAACCAAGCTGCTCTATAGGGGTAGAAGCTTTTAACATTCTATGCAGGGGTCTTTCTTAGGCAGAACCAAAGCTTTGTGTGTGCCTCTTTCTGTCCCTAATTTCCCTACATTTTAAAAGTAGCTTTCCACAGTCACTTCATCTACAGTGCACTCTGTTTTAGGTCTTCTTTCCATCCATGGGAACCTTGTGGAAATAGCACCAGGGAAGAATGCCAAGCAGGTTTGGGCATTAAAACATAAAGCCTGTTTTTAAAAAAAGTTGGAATCTTGTAATAGTGCAGAGTCAGCCAAGCAGGAGGACCTTCAGTGCTGGATGAGGTGTCTCTTTGTATTGTCTTTCATGACATTTGTTGCTTGTTCTATAAGTTGATTTGGGCTAAGGCTTATGTGTTCTCAAAATGCAAGGCTCTCATTTTGGCAGACATTCTGTTCAGCTTAATGTTGGTTTGAGACCTTAAAGTATAACTAACAAAAAAAAAATAATTTTAGATTTGGATAGTGCAGATAAATTAGAACGCTTGTCAGTTTTAATTGCTATCTGTGCTCCCATTAATGGTATTCACCCTCTCAATGTGTCCAGTTTACCATTATTATTGAACGTCATAGTAAAAGAAAGTCCCAAGTTTTGGGTTGTCACGAGAAAAGTTCCAATGGGGACACTAGTTATGGTGACCTGGGGGTCCCCAAAGAATAAATTTGCAGGGATTTCCCCGCACTTCCTGTATGGCCTTGGGACAGGACATTTATGTAATTGGACACAGATGACAAAATAAAAATCTGACAGAGGTTATACCCCCCACCCTTACTCTACCCAAAATGTTCTACTTTAAGTTATTAAGAGTCTAAACATATGCAGTATTACAGAAATGAACACAGAATTCTGAAAAGTTATTTTGTCTTCCCTTCTGAATATGGTAGGGGCCCGTTACTTCCCACCTACAGTATATATATCCCAACCTCTTAATTACAGATTCTGACATCGGGCCAGATTAAGAGCATCATAGGCCTGGTGCTGAGGATTTTGTTGAGCCTTTTTATGGAAATAAATAAAATGAAAATGCTAAATTTTTGGTTAAAACAAATTAAATACTCAAACAAATTAACCTAAATAGAGGGGGGTTGAGAGAGTGAGAGAGAGAGAGAGGAGGTTGAGGGGTGAGAGAAATTGGGTGAGGGGGTGAGAGAGAGAGGGATAGGAGAAGGAGGAAGAATGAGAGAGAGGGGGGTGGGGGTGAGAGAGAGAGAGAGAGAGTGGGGTGAAGGGGTTAGAGACAAGGAGTGAGTGAGAGAAAGAGAGGGTGTCTTTGGGTAATCTCAGTAGGGTAGTAACGTGGTGCGCTCTGTCACATTTGCATGATGGAGCCTTACACCTAACAACCATGTAACAGGGGTATTTTCTATGACAGACCCTTCCCTGCCTCTCTGCTAAATCTCTGCATCTTTATCCACCTCCTCTCAGTACATCTGTGAATTCTAAGGGCCAAATCTTCAAAGGAGATATGCAGGCGGAACTGCTGTTCAGCCTGCGTATCCCTGTGGCTATCTTTGGAAACGATCCTCAGAAGGATTTTTCCAAAGATAGTCAGAAGATCCGACATCTGTAAGACACTTACACTGTCGGATCTTAGGATGCAGTACCGCATCCGCCGCTGGGAGCATTTCGAGTCGAAATGCCGCTTTGCGTATGCAAATGAGGACTTAGGCAGATCCACAAAGCTTTTTAGCTTTGTGTTTTCTGCGTAAGTTACGTTTTGCATACGTAAAATTAGGGATGCTTTTACAAGGCCTAAACTGTTCAGACCTTGTAAAAACAAACCTTTTTTTCGATCGCCGCGTTTTTTTTTAAATTTCGAATTTTTTTTCCCGGCGCGTATTTTTTTTTTTTCCCGACGCAACTTTATTGTCCCGTCGCGATCCACAAAGCCCGGCGTAAAGTACGTTTGCGCGATGCACGTCGGGGAAAAATGACGTCACACGCATGCGCCGAACGTCCGGCGCGGGAGCGCGCCTCATTTGAATAGGAATCGCCCCCTCGAGCAGACGACCGCCTTGCGACGGAGGCACTTAGGTTACACGGCGTGTAATTTCTAGGTAAGTGCTTTGTGGATCGGGCACTTAGGTAGAAATTTAACGCCTGTGTAACTTAACTGCTGAAAGTTAAGTTAGGCAGGTTTTTTGAGAATTTGGCCCTAAATTCCCCTGCTAACCTATTTACTATCCCCTGTACCCCAAACCCCCTTATCTCTGCTTAATTCTACATGCCCCTGCCCATCTTTGCACCCCAGCCATCTGTTCACCTTTGCAGTACAGGGTGATGGAAAATAACAATTGGACATGCAGCAGATAAGTATACTGCATCTAAAACTAAAGCTTTTTTGTGCAGAGAGAGAGTTTTGCAGATAGAGTAGTATATAACTGGTTGCATCCCTATTAGGGGCCTCACACTCTAATTTGTCCTGGTGACCACTATCATTAGGAGATAGTGAGAGGGAATCCAAAATATTGAGTTTTCCGCAAAACAGGAATCATCCAATGGGGACATGTCAAAAACCATGAATCAGACCGATACAGAAGTACAGTTAAATCACACTTGTTAAATAATAAAAATAAAAAGGTAAACAGAGTAAGTGTAGTCAAAACATAGCCAGAGTTCAGTAACCAGATTGGGTAGTCAGCCAAGCCAATGTCCAAGAGCCAGCGATAAAGGTAATAGTACAGCAAGCAGGATCTGTAGCCAGAGGGAATGTCAGTCAAGTAAGTCTTCAACAGGAACGCAGGAGAAAGTCTCTTGTAATGTTAACACAGGCGAAGGCAAAGAGCAATTGAACTGGAAGGCTTTACATAGGCAGAGCTGATGAGCAGGATCATCAACAGGTCAATCACTGTGGAGATATGGGAGTTGACAATTAGCTGACAGCTGAGCTGCCAGCACAGAGAAGGAAGGGCTGAGCCCAGCCCTGACAGGACACTAATTTCAGATTTTCCTCACATTGGAGAGATTTCCTCTTGATTTCACCTTCCCAATGGGATAATGATGGCAAGAAAAAGTGGGGGGAGGGGGGGGACTTTATCCAAAACTTTAGATATTCTTAAAAACAAAATTGGTGAGTTTTACCATGTCTAGGTTAATGTCGCAATGCAATAGAAACTATACACTGGGCACAACCATTTTTGAATAATTACCAAAAGTGGCCAGGCACAAAGGTTCCCCAACTCCATACAATTAAACAGAATATGCCAAAACCCTAAATTTTAAATGGCAGGCTGCTCAGCAATGTATGTAAAAATAGATATGATTTGTACAATATTTCAGATAGCTCTACAACACTATGGGGGTTATTTACGAAAGGCAAATCCACTTTGCAGTGCAAGTACACTTGAAAGTGCAGTTGAAAGTGCAATTGCTTTAGATCACTGTAGATCTGAGGGGAAACTCTGAAATGAGGAGAAGCTCTGCTGATTTTATCATCCAATCATGTGCAAGCTAATATGCTGTTTTTTATTTTCCTTACATGTCCCCCTCAGATCTACAGTGACTGCACTTCCAAGTGCAATTTCAAGTGCACTTTGCACTTGTAGTTTGCACTTGTAGTGCAAAGTGGATTTGCCGTTCGTAAATAACCCCGTACGACCGCTGTTTGGCAGATTTAGCAGGATCGTCACATAACTTGGCTACATTACTGGCAGAAAAGACAGCTATTGTATTTATTAAGCCATGAAATCACATCAGAGAATATGTACTCCCTACAAGTCCCATCTTCACTTTTCTCCCTCCCTCATGCTGTCCCTCCGTTTGCTGGCTCAGAAATTTATTAGTTTTACCAATATTTTCTTTCTTAGTTCTCTAAAGCAAGCTCATACTTTGCTAGCACTGGCTATGTGAAGGCCTCAAACCACATGTTTATTTTCCTAAGCTATAAAAAGTTTATGGGAGCTGCTAGGATTCTTATATAGCAGTAATTTAGCACTAAGTTCCACACTGATACAGAAGAGCACTGTCCTTTACCAGAGGGAAATCCTTGTCACATCGATGATTAGAAGCCAAACAGAGCACAAACACCTCCAAAAATACATCCCAAATTGGATATGTGAACTTTTAAATATTTCGCTTCCACCTGAAGGCCCTGTATTTAAACCCTTCTATTAGGCTCCCTCTCGAGCCACCCAGGGGAGCAGAAGAGGAAAGTCCCCAGTATGGTCTAGTGAATGGTGCCTCCAGGGACCTGTGGTGTTAACATATAGTAGCCAAGGAAGACCTTCTTAAATACTGATATACACGCCAGAAAAGCACTCTTTCCAAGATCTATGTTCTGTGTCAACCACTTCCTTCTGAGATGATCAGGCATTCAAACATCATGGTTTTCACAAAAATTACAATTATTTTCTGTGGAAAGGGGAGAGTATAGCCTCTTTTAGAATAGTTGTAAAAATGGTAAGATGTGCCAACATCCCATTTAGTAAAACAGGGAGACATAATTACAAAGATATCATTGGCTGCTTGAAACCAATTGACATCAAACTCATAGGTCAAAGGGAGCAAAGGGATGGGGGTTTTTGTGGGGACTTTCACGGCACTGATAGGAGATGGTATAATAAAAAAATAACAATATTTATTGAACATAAAACAATTACAGTAAAAGGACATTTAGGGACAGGCCCCACATTGCACATCAGAAAGCAAAAACCGACTGTGTCAAATGAAGGAAGCCAGTGACCTCGACCGGTTTCGCGGTTATACCGCTTCTTCAGGAGGGATATTCTAAAGAATATTCATAAAACATGTAAATGAACAAGCAAAAAATATAAGATATATAAACATTTTATTAGAAACACAGCAGCAAGCTACTCAAGGGAGAAAAAACTCACCCAGATTGGTCACAATGATTAAGCGCAGGGCCTGGTTATTACCTTCCTTGGCGCATGGAGGGGGATTTTGGTTAGAACGGGCTCTAATAAGGTGAAAGGTATAATCAGTATGGTATGATTAAAAGATACTTTTGTGAGGTTGGGCACCAGGTGATGAGTGAAAAGATATGGGGGGTGGGAAGGGGTGTGATGTGATGGGGTAGGAGGTGAGGGGGTGAAAAGGAGGACAGAAGGGTGTATGTGTATACTGGGAATAATAATTATTATTATTATTATTCTCTGTGATTTTCTGTGATTGTTTTTGATTAAAGTGGACGAACATTTAAAAATTAACTTTCCATTTCTTCTATTAACTCTGGATGATATTTTAAAATGCTATCAATATTGTAAAAATGTCACCTGTTGCTTTTCTCTAATGATCTTTCTGTGACTGTTCTCTAATTTTTAAGAATGTTTCTCTAGGCTTTCAACAAATACCCCAAAGTTAGAAATGGGTTATTTACACGGGTACTTTTTTCTTCTGACATGTTTTATGTAATTATTGTACAAAAGGTAAAAGCAGATAATGTAATGCTCAAAAATAGTGCAAGTCCTTTGCCGGCTTGTGATAAAATCCACAGTGTATCCTCTGGCTCTGATGCTCTCTCTCAGACCGGTACAGACATAAATCTCCCCAAAGGAGAAACAGACAACAATAAAAGACCCAATGGATATTCTAATGCCCCGTACACACACTCCGAATTTCAGATGGAAAAAGTCCGATGGACTTTACTTTTTACATCTGATTTTCCGATCGTGTGTAGCCCCATCAGAGCTTTTCATCGGAAATTCTGATGAATTCTATCAGAGTTTAGATATAGAACATGTTCTATATTTTTTCGATGGAATTCTGTCGGAATTCCGATGTGATTTGGCCAGGCAAAAGCCTGATCGTGTGTACGCGGCATTACTCTTCTCCGTTATACTAGAACCAGTTATGAATCTGCAGTAAATGTTTGTAAAATTATATTTTACACCATCCAATGTTTGCCTATAGCTCAGTGCCACTCAATCACTTTAGCCTGACAAATGGAATACACAATGGATGTGCACTAATGTTGCATCTTGATGGGAAATCTTCCATCTCCTTGAACATGTGTACCACAGTCAAGAACATGCACGAAGTTCTGCAGTGGAATCATCCAGTATGAACAGTATGTTCTCTACTTTCCTGGTATACACCCAAGAAGCTGGCCTAAAATGAACTGTGCTCATCTCTTACCACCTACTACATCCATTTAGAGAGTAAAACTTCCAACCTCATGCCTTTATTTCGGCAAGCTGCATAAGGGGACACTACTCACCCTTAACACATCATGCCAATCCTGCTGGGACTTTTTGACAGCTGGACAGCCACAAGTTGGCCAACTGTGGTTAAAATATTTCACAATGTACAGCAGTCTGATCTAAAAAAAAAAAAAAATTCAAAGAGATACAAAAGAAGCCTGCAAGCCTCCCGCAACCAAAAAGGAAATTGGTAAGTGTTTGTCTAGGATTAATTAACCAAAAATGCAAACTCCTATGACTTTACAAACCAAAAGGAAATATCTATGAACTGGTGTCACACCACAGGCACAGATGCCAATGTGAATTTGGTCTGTGCCAGGAATGTTAGAAAGAATATTCTGATGAAGACATACTATATTACATGTCGCAATGTTTTATGGAACATGCCTTATACATGCTTCATCAGCAAATGTTTCTGGGAGGTGGAAGTAGGGATGAGATTGAAAATGTAACTGGAAGCATTATAAAAGCTGCAGCAGATTTGGAAATATCTTCATCATTTTTAGACCACTTAATCCCTTTTGAGATCATGAGGGTGAGAATGCCAATCTTGACTTTCTTTAGCTAAGTCACAGGCTCCAGTTCTTCCTGGCGACTTTCAAGGTGTTAAAAGGCCACCTGGGAGATATAATTTTAGTCATGTGCATTGAGTTTTCCCCAGGCTTTCCTGACAATTGGACATGCCGGGTATACCTCCTGGAGGAGAAGAGTTGGAGTCACAGGGAACTATTAGGGTACAGCATTCTAAAATATAAATGTTTTCTTCTCTTTTTTGTGTGGTTTTGCTTTTTACTAAAAAAATATAAAAAAAAAAAATCACCAAAATTAGGAAGAGCTTGTGTCAGTTTCTGTGCAATTTCATTGTCTCCTGTGGGACCATTCTATTCCATCCTGTCTTGGATGCCCACAAAAGGGAGGCTTTTGTTAATTAAAAGGTATGGCTATAGGGCAGTGGTTCTCAACCTGGGGGTCGGGACCCCCTTGGGGGTTAAATGAGGATTTGCCAGGGATCACCAAAACCTGGGCTGTTCCTGAAGCCCGTGGCCGTCCACTCAGCCTCTTCACAGCAGCCCATTCAGTTTACGGCATAGTTGGGGGGCAGGGACTAGAGGTCAGCTGACTGGTGAGGAATGTGAAGTGGAAGGGGCTGGAGGAGACCCTATCTGCTGATTTCAGCATAGGTGTCACTGCTACGAGAAACCACAAAGTCGGAGACAAAGTGAGTAACACTACCTGTGATTATAGTTGCCTTTAAAAGTCCCCACTACAGTTCTCAGATCAGCAGATGATCTTGATCAAGAGCACCTAAGTTGGCTGATCAGAACTCCCCACCAGCACTGCCACTGATCCCAACTCCCCGCCAGGGAGTAAGAGAAGGAACAAAAATAGAGAATACATGGAAGGGAGAGGAAAAGAGGGGGGAGGAACAAAAAAAAGGGAGAGAAAGAATAAGAGAACAAAAAAGACGGCTAGAGAGGGATGGTGAAAACAAACAAGAAATGAGGATATAGAGAGATAAAAGGGAAAGAAATGAGAACAAAGAGAAAGAGTGGTACATCCTAAAATGTACTATAAGGGGTTTTAATACTGTACGAGTGGAAGGGACTCGGGGAGCACTAAATCTCCGTGGGATAGGGGCTCAAATTACGTGTTTGCCGTCAACCCACGATAGGAAAATAATTTTACCGTTAGGGGTCCCCACAACTTGGGAAATTTTATCAGAGGGTCACGGCAATAGAAAGGTTGAGAACCACTGCTATAGGGTCTATTTTGGAGCCGAGCACATTTCTGGTATTTTTCTGTACTTACAGTGTCCTTAAAGGGATAAAATATGGGCAAATGTGCTTGTATTGCAAAGATTGACTACATCATCCATGGTATCATTCATGGTCAGCTTCTACTGAGTGTTATCACTAAGAGAGTATGGGTATAAAAGTACAAGTTCAGCATGCACCTCTAATAATATAGGTAAAGCCCTAAACTCTCTACCTAATGTCTACTCAACTCCCTTCAAGGTCCAAAGTCCTCGGTACTAGCGATACAAAAACCTCAAAATCCCCTGCTAGTGGTACTGTGATTCCCAGAGTGGGAAGTTGTCATTTTGGTGTCCACCAGTGGGTGTCTCGCAGCAGCCAGCAGATTGCCAGCTGGGAGGGTATTCAGTTCCTCCTCTACTAGTGCCTACTACTTCAGTGTTTTGCCTGCCAGTCTGATGCTTGCTTGCTGTTAAATCCTGCCTGCTCCTGCCTTGCACCTATGTCCTGCTCTTGATCTTGCTCTTGCCCTGCATCCTGTGCCCTGCTGCCTTGTACCTGTCCTGGTTGCCCTCTTTCTTGCATCTCCAGTTTTACATGGTGGTATGTTTGTCATTTTGTAAATATTGTATTAAAGTTAGCTTGTTAGGAATTTTGCCTTTTGGTTATGGTTCACTTGTATATTCACATGTTGCTGTATTTTCTGTTTGCTGGTGTTTGGATAGATTTTGGTTTTACTGTAAATAAATCTTACTTTAAATATATATAGTCTGGTCTCAGTCTCCTGAATGTACAGTGTCTTCAAAATGTATTCAACATTTTGGCTTAAAAGCAAAACGCTATGTGTGGTGGAAAACTAACACTGCACATCCCCCCGAACACACCATCACCACCGTGAAACATAGTGGTGGCAGCATCATGTTGTGGGGATGCTTTTCTTCAGCAGGGACAGGGAAGCTGGTCAGAGTGGATGGGAAGAGGAATGAAGCCAAATATAGGGCAATCTTAGAAGAAAACCTGTTAGGGTCTGCAAAAGACTTGAGACTGGGGCGGAGGTTCACCTTCCAGCAAGATAATGACCCTAAACATACAGCCAGAGCTACAATGAAATGGTCTGGATCAAAACATATTCATGTGTTAAGCCCCATACACACTATCAGTTTTCCTGAAGGTTTTTCTCTTCAGGTTTACCAAAACCATGTAGTGCAAGGGCCTGCCTGATTGCATACGAATTGAAACTCTTAAGGTTTGACCTCATATTAGATGGTTTTGGTAAACCTGAAGAGAAAAAACAGGAAAACTGATAGTGTGTATGGGGCTTTAGAATGGCCCAAAGTGTAGACCTAAATCCAATTGAGAATCTGTGGCAAGACTTGAAAATTGCTAATAATATATGAGTTTCACTTTTTGAATTTAATTACTGAAATAAAATAACTTTTATTTAGATGATATTATAGTTTTCTGAGATGCACCTGTACCATGGTATATTATAACATTTGAAATGGTTGAATGTTCAGCTACTGAGACATATCCTGTATCCTATACCAGTCTATTACAACAAAGCTCTCATCAAGCAATATCCACTTATCCTGGACCAAAATGCAGGTAAAGGACCTGGCCAGTTTTTGCGATTCGGCACTGCGTCGATTTAACTGACAATTGCGCGGACGTGTGACGTGGCTCCTAAACAAAATTGGCGTCCTTTATTCCCACAAATAGAGTTATCTTTTGGTGGTATTTGATCACCTCTGTGGTTTTTATTTTTTGCGCTATAAACAAAAATAACCACTAAGGGGCGCTGAAGGGGTTAAGTGTGACCTCATATGTGTTTCTAACTGTAGGGGGGCAGGGCTGGACGTGTGACGTCATTGATCGTGCTTCCCTATATCAGGGAACACACGATCAATGACAGTGCCACAGTGAAGAGCGGGGAAGCTGTGTTTACTCCGGGGACCGATCGCGGGACTCCAGCGGCAATGGGGTCCGTGGGTCCCGCAGCCGCGGTCACGGAGCTTCGGACCAGGTGGCGGGCGGGCGCGCACCCGCGACCCACGGCTGGGCACTTAAAGAGGACATACAGGTATGTGCTTGTGCCCAGCCGTGCCATTCTGCCGACGTATATGTGCAGGAGGCGGTCCTTAAGTGGATATACAAGATTCATCAACTTTGCTAAAGCCAAAACTATGAAACGTTAACCAAATGAGTGCCACAAAGGCATACATAATTAAAGCGGAGTTCCGGACACAATTTCACTTTTTAAATATAAATACCTCTGTAATACACAAGCTTAATGTATTCTAGTAAAGTTAGTCTGTAAACTAAGGTCCGTTTTGTTAGGTTGTTACAGCATTTAGACACTTTTTAAAATAGAAATTGACTGGGGCCATCTTAAGTGTGGGCATCATGAAACCAGACTGTATGACTTCCTGGATTTCAGCCTTGCAAATCTCGCACATGCTCAGTGCTGCACAAGCAGTGTCAGATCAGGTTTCAGCACCTGTGCTGTCCAAGTCACATGATTCTTTGAGACTGGGGAATGCACAGACTCCTGGAAAGTTACACCCACTACATTCCCAGGAGTCTGTGCGGTGTAGGTTAGGAAGCATTAAGCACCTAGGTGCAGGAAGTGGGAAGATTAACTATTCTGCCTAGCAACAACACTTTGAAGGCATGTAAAAAAAAAAAAATTCGTAAAGGACTAATGACATTTTTTTAAAACTACTGATGTAATGTTATATTTATGGGTGGAACTCCACTTTAAATACACTGCCATGCTGCATATTCCATACAGATGCCTTTGTATGTCCAAATTTGTTGGGTTACTCTGGCTACATGCTTCAAATGTAAAACAATCGAAATCAGTTTAACCCACATTACTCCCATGGATAAGAGAATGAAATCAGATTAAAATGATCCTTTTTTATATAGGCACTGTGCATCACCTGAAGACAACCATCCAGAATACATAAATATCCATTCAGTCCTACAGTATGCAGCAAATTATAAATTTCTGCTTTAAATCGGTAGTAAACCGTGACATTAGGGAAAAAGACCTGCAAGGTAATTGTATAGTGCTAGTATGCATTATGTAATACCTTAGAACAAAGCCCTCCAGCAGTGCTCTGTCACTGCTGACAGGGCTTCCATCTTCATCCGGGTCTTCCTTCAATGTTCGCGGGCTCCGGGAGCTTGAATGGCTAAGCCAAGATGAAGGAATTTCCACTAGTGCAGTGGACAAATCTGACCCCAAATGACACTTTTTGGGGACCAGTGACATTATTACATTGATCAGTGCTATAAAAATGCACTGATCAATGTAAAAATGACACTGGTAGGGAATGGGGTAACAGTAGGGGGGCGATCAAGGAGTTAAGTGTGTTCCCTCAGCGTGTTCTAACTGTAGGGTGGATGAGCTGCCTGAGACATGACAGAGATCACTGCTCCCGCTGACTGGGAACAGTAGATCTCTGTCATGTCATCTGTCATAATGGGGATAATGTTTACAAAGGCAGATCCCCATTCTGCCTTTGTACTACTGCAGCATGCAGCAGGCGCGCTCCCTCAACCACACCTGTGCGAGCCGAAATACAATGCCACCAACCTGCTGCAGTACAACTGTGGCGGGTCGGTCGTTAAGCGGTTGATGAGCAAATCCACCATCTCCTTGGAACAGAGGCATTCATTCACCATGTGGAAAGAGATTCAGGTTTGTGCCTGTATGCTCCTATATAGGCAAAATATGATGGCTGTGTTGTCCGCAATCAGAGCATAGGCATACTGTATTTCAGTGGCTGATCACCCCTACGCACAATACAATGTGCCCCAGCATAACCAAGTAGTAGCTGCATTTACCTGTAGACTAAATGACCTTGGATGGCTTCACTGAACAGCAGATATATGTGCAAAGCTATAGTAAGATGCGTACATAAGGATCAAATCCCTAGGGGTCTCAATCCTATAAAAAAAAAAAATCACAGCAGCAACATAAGGGAAGATTCCTTTGTAATTAGAATGGAGTTACGCTTTCAAATAAATATATATAAGGGCTTACAGTATCTGTAAATGGATATCAAAGTCTCAACTTAGCCCAATTCATTGCTCAATGGCAGATGTCTCTCGACATCCAACATTTATCCAACTTAATTTTACCACCTGATCCCAGCAACTTCTATTTACACTAGATTACCAAAAATATTGGGACGTCTGCCTTTACAGTACACACCCATGAGATTTAATGGCATCCCAGTCTTATGCCGCGTACACACGACCGTTTTTAATGTCATGGAAAAAACAACGTTTTTCTCGACGTGATTCTTGTCAAGCCTGCTTTGCATACACACGATCGTGAAAAAAAATGCTCGAGCAAAGCGCGGTGACGTACAACACGTATGACGGCATTATAAAGGGGAAGTTCCATTCGGATGGTGCCACCCTTTGGGCTGCTTTTGCTAATTTTGTGTTAGTAAAAGTTTGTTGAGAGACGATTTATGCTTTTCGGTCTTCGTGCTTTTCAGTCTGTTACAGCGTGATGAATGTGCTATCTCCATTACAAACGCTAGTTTTACCAGAACGAGTGCTCCCGTCTCATAACTTGCTTCTGAGCATGCACGTTTTTTGCTGTCGTTAAAGCCTACACACGACCATTTTTCACGACGTAAAAAACGACAACGTGAAAAACTATGAGAAAAATTAGAGCATGTTCTGGAGCCTACACACAATTGTTTTTAATGACCAATTTAAAAAAATGCAAATTTTCTCGTCATGAAAAACGGTTGTGTGTACACAGCATTAGTCCATAGGGTTCAATATTGAGTTGGCCCACCCTTTGCAGCTATAACAGCTTCAACTCTTCTGGAAAGGCTGTCCACAAGGTTTAGGAGTGTGTCTATGTGAATGTTTGACCATTGTTCCAGAAGTGCATTTGTGAGGTCATGCACTCATGTGGACAAGAAGGCCTTGCTCGCAGTCTCCGCTCTTATTTATCCCAAAGATTCTATTGGGTTGAGGTCAGGACTTTGGCCATCCCCAAACTGTTCCCACAAAGTTGTGAGCATAAAATTGTCAGAAATGTCATGGTATGCTGACACCATCAGAGTCCTCAGTCCTTCCCCCTTTTTACTTTAGAGTCTTTAACCCTCCTCACCCCTTCTTTTCACTTAAAAAATGAGAAATTGATGAACCACACCACTGCTAAGAAGTCAAAATACAACTATATTCCAATAAAAGTCAGTGGCATAAAGTAGCCAACACATTCCAAGGGTCAAAGAGCTACCTGTTTTTGGTTTTATCAAGGACTGGATGACAGTAATGTGAATAGAAGTGAACTTGTCCTTTTTCCGTTATATTTTCTAGTGCAGGTTTTAATAAGCAAGTGGTTTATCATCAGTCCTCACTTTTCTCCACCCTCCATACATATTAGAGTCCTTAATTTACCCCTTCCACATGAGAGACCTCAGACTCCACTTTCACATCAGAGTCCTCAATCCCCCTTTTCATCCTCACTTTCATCCCCTTCCTTTCGCATCAAAGTCCTGAGTTCTCCCTTACCACCTTTTTACAAGAGAGTCTAACTTCTGCTGTGCCGCATGGCAGTGGGCAGGAGACAAAGCAGGTCTAAATGGAGATGGACTTCCGTCCAGTTCAGAATTCTGGGGCTACCCACCCTGGATTAGCATCATGTCTTTTTTTTTTTATTTATCAAAAAGGTGTTTATTATAAAGAGGCCAAAGGGCACATACATTACAATTAAGCATCCAAAAGAAAAGGCAAAATACATTACACTGACAGTTGTACAAAAACAAGGAGCATAATACAACCACAATGTTATTGCTGAAACAGGTACCATGTACAACTACCACCTCGCCCTTCGCTATATTTTCCAAAAGGAGGAACAAAAATACAAAACAGTGAAACAAAAAACAAACAAAAAAAAATTAAAAAAAACATAACAAAAGCAAAACATAAACCCGCTCAACCTGACGATACCCGCGAATCATTACACAAATCACCCGACCCGTTAACCCCTTGTCCGTGAACCTTAAGAATTGACCGGATCCGAATAATCCTTCTATCTAAGTCCTTAGCACTGTAGCAGTCTGTTAAGAACTAGTTGTGGAGGAGCTACTTCCGGGGAACCCAACCAGCAGTGCCAAATTTGTATTCTTTTCCCATATAAGAATCTTATTCACCGCCTGGATCCACTGCTGGCTCACCGGAACCTGGGTAGACAGCCAATATGTCGCCACGAGCTTCCTTGCAGAACAAAGTAATCTGAGCAGGGCAATATAGGTAGGAGGAGAATACAAGTCCTCGTCCAAACCCCCGAGCAAGCACACCAGTGGATTCACAGGCAACTGAACCTGATATGTAGAAATAATTATCGCAACCACTGCATTCCAATATCTCACAAGTTTGGGGCACCTCCATAGCATATGGATAAAGCATCATGTCTTTAGATAGTGCTGATGGCCGACCTGCCTGCACCATGGAGACACATGACACTATGCAAAAATAAATGAATAAAATAATATTGACCCTTGAGAAAGTCACGTGACGCAACGTGTCGAGAGGAGCCAGTGACGTCAACCACAGTGCTTGATTGTGCTGGATGTTGAAGGAGGAGGATCCCGTTGTCTGCAACTGACCGCTTTGTATGCATTATATCAGTGGTCATCAACCCTGTCCTGCAGGGCCCACTAACAGGCCGGGTTTTATGTATTACCTTGGGGAGATGCAGTCTAGAATACTGCAATCACTGAGGAGAAAATGATATCAGCTGTAATGTATTTCAGTTATCTTGCAAACCTGGCCTGTTAGTGGGCCCTGCAGGACAAGGTTGATGACCACTGCATTATATGACCGAGTCAAATGTGAGTGTAGCTATCCAAGCCTACTGCTTTATTTTTATCATAGCAATCTTGCGCAATGTTGATGTTTTTAATTTTCTTTTGAGAACCACTGCATACGGAGAAGTCCAGATAGACACACTCATCATATATGAAGATTACCAATTATTTATGTGAAGCTATAATCTGGATATTACTCAGTGGACTATATATATATATATATATATATATTTTTTTTTTTTCAATCAAGATAGGTGTGTCCTTTTTCTTCTCTCTTGACATTTACCAAATTAACTCTAGATGAGTATTAACTCAATATTTTGGTAGAGGTGAATATTTGTTCACATATTGGAACTTTTTTTCACGATTGTCACTCACTATTATTGTATTTATTCACACATTCACTGTTTTTTATGCCATTGGTAATCTATATAGGTTTGTGCAATATTGGGAGGTTGATTTTAGTGCAATATTATTTTATTAATTTATCACTTTGGTGATATCAGAACACTTTTTGAATAGCTGCAGCTTTAATCATTTATTTATCTTTTAATATTTTTGGATTCATATCAGTGCTTGAATACACAATTCATTTCTATGCAAAATTAACAAGCAAAGTGCGAGCCCCCCAGCCCCACCCCAGTTGAGAAACGCTGCTATAAATGATTAAATAACATAAAAATAATAAGGGTACCTTCAACTGGTTTCAAATGAGCCATTTACTGCGTATTCCTATATCTGAGTATCTTTTTTTTGCTCCTCAATGATCCCAGGCAGACCAAAGTGAGAGGACATACCAAACATAATTTCTTCGCTCCATATGTGCAGATGCCGCTGTCAGTAGTCTCACTGTCGGCTCATATTCTTCCTGGTATTGTACTGTATTAAGCGATAATCACCCCAGGCAGCCCAGTTAATAGAACTCACATTAAACAATTGTGACAAGCTACAAATGTGAAAATCATTAACAGACCCTGGCTCTCACCGAATACGGCAAGGTCTACAGACGTCTGAAGACTGGAAAGTTGGTTTAAAAATGAGAAGTGATGGTTTAATACAATACTCATGGCAGCAATGACAAATCACAATGTAGAGCTTATATACGGGGTCGTGTTTTTAGGTTAAAAGTTGAAGTAAGGTAAACATGGAGTCAGGCAGTAGAACAAGTCAGGACCAACAGATACAATCTGTTAAATACTACTGTGTATATTGTTTACCGGTAAATGTTTCTAATCCCCTCCAGATCCTCATGATAGTTAAAACATAGGATTCCATCCCGTCAAATGTGGACATTTTCGACGCTGCAATTTGGCAGGAAAATGAAGTAGAGAAGCATCTCTTGTGTCTTCTTTCCGAGGTTTTAGCATACTAATCTCCTCACTTATTGTGGCATAATCTTTCACCAACAAGCAATTAACCAGTTAGGCTATTTTGGTGTGTGACTTTTGTTGCCTTAGTACCTAATGCCGCGTACACATGATCGGTCAAACCGATGAGAACAGTCTGATGGACCGTTTAC
Organism: Rana temporaria; assembly: GCF_905171775.1. Taxonomy (NCBI): domain Eukaryota; kingdom Metazoa; phylum Chordata; class Amphibia; order Anura; family Ranidae; genus Rana; species Rana temporaria. Next base: position 57,243,142 of record NC_053492.1, read on the forward strand.
ATCGGACCAAACCGATCGTGTGTGGGCCCCATCGGTTAATTATCCATAGGTTAAAAAAAAGCAATCTTGTTTTAAATTTAACTGATGGATACCTAACCGATAGAAAAAAACGATCGTTTGTAGGCACATCCATCGGTTAAAAATCTATGCATGCTCAGAATCAAGTCGACGCATGCTTGGAAGCATTGAACTTCTTTTTTTTCAGCACGTCGTTGTGTTTTACATCACCGCCTTCTGACACGATCAGTTTTTTAACCAATGGTGTGTAGGCGCGACTGACCATCAGTCAGCTTCATCAGTTAACCAATGAAAACGGTCCATCAGACCGTTTTCATCGGATGGACTGATCGTGTGTACAGGGCATTAGGCTCGGTTCACACTAAGTGCGACTTGTCATGTGACACAAAGTCGCATGACAAGTTAAAGCCAATTTATTTCAATAGCACCTGTTCCAATCTATGTGACTAAAGTCAAAGCGTCTTTAAAAAAAAATACTGCAATACTTTGATGCGAATTGCGTGCGACTTGAGTGCCATAGCGTGTAATACGTCACATTTCAGTTGCGTGAAAGTCGCACTGGATATCGCGTGACTTCAGAGTCACACTAGTGTGAGGGGCGCCTAAGGGCACACTGTCATATGTCTGGGAAGAAATACAAACATGTATTTGACATAGAAAAGAGCTATAGTCAAACTATAAAACTGCATATGAAATGTGGGCTGCTTATACAGCATTTTTAACCACTTGCCGACCGTGCTATAGCCAAATGACGGCTAGAGAGAGGCCAGCTAGTTCAGTGTCCGGAGGACACTGCTGATCACAGATTGAGCCAATCAGCGGCTCTTTATCACGTGGGCCAGCTGTGTCCAATCACAGCTGATCATGGTTGTAAATAGAAGCAGGTTATCGGCACTCCTTTCCTCATGCTGACAGTGTGATGAGAGGAGAAGAGAGCCGATAAAAAAAATGATACAAAATTTGTTTGAGGACAGTGTTACATGACTGTACAATTGTCATTCAAAATGCGACAGCGCTGAAAGCTGTAAAATGACCTGGGCAGGAAGAGGGTAAAGGTGCCCAGTAGGCAAGTGGGTAAAGGACCCCTTGGAAGAATTTGTAAATACCTATTGACCCTGCCAATTGAACCATTTGAAAGACAGTAACTTTGATAGGATGATAGCACTTTTCCTTCTGAAGTGAAATGCTTGGATACGGGTCTGGTATGGATTGTAAGGAGAACCCCCTACGCCGAAAAACGGCATGGGGGTTCCCCCACAATCCATACCAGACCCGTATCCAAGCACGCCACCCGGCCGGTCAGGAAAGGAGTGGGGACGAGCGAGCGCTCCCCCCTCCTGAGCCGTACCAGGCCGCATTGCCCTCAACATGGGGGGTCCCGGAGCATGCTGGGACTGCGACGTCATAAGAGGCCTATATAAATCGCGGCCACCTTGCACACCCGGCATTACAGCGGGAGGAAGCGTCAAGTCAACATAAGAAGAAAAGAAGAAGGCAGAAGGCGGCAAAGAAGACTGGGCTGGCCGCCGCTAGTAAGAGAGCTTCAAAGAAGATAGCGGCGGCCAGCCCCGAAGAAGGCACCAGAGAGCGAGCGGGAGAAGAACCGAGGAGCGCCGAGATGACAGCAGAGAGCGGAGAAGATGGAAGAAGACCCCCTGGAGAGCGGAGAAGACCCCCAGGCTGACTAATAAATTATTTTAAAACCCTGTGTTGTGTGTTTATTTTATTGACACTTTTCCTCCAGGTGAATGGGTAGGGGTACGTTGTACCCCCCATACTCATTCACCTAGGGTGGGGGGCTTATTAAAGGGGGCTCCCAGATTCCGATAAGCCCCCCGCCCGCAGACCCCGACAACCAACAGCCAGGGTTGTCGGGAAGAGGCCCTGTCCTTATCAACATGGGGACAGGGTACTTTGGGGTGGGGGGGCCGCAGGATACTGGTCTGGTATGGATTGTGGGGGAATCCCCACGCTGTTTTTTCGGCGTAGGGGTTCTCCTTACAATCCATACCAGACCTAAGGGCCCATGGGGGGGGAACCCATGCTGTTTTTTATCTAAAATTTGGCGTGGAGTTCCCCCTCATGATTCATACCAAACGCCGCGGCTAGAATTGGCGGGAATCCAAGTCAGATCCCTGTCGCTTCTATGACGCCCTCGCTGAAATGTGCTTTTCCTATTCCAGCGAGTGTGAGATGTCGGCACCATGTCGCCAAGAATCAGTGCAATGCCGTCGTGCTGGAAACACATTCGGCGACTGGTACTGTACCTGAGTGTTTTGTAACTTGAAGCTCCAAAACACTCAACAACCAAAATCCCATGGTTTTCTAGAAGCACATAGCTTAGAAAAGTACATGACTTCTTAAAGGAGTAAGATTACAAATGAAGGAGGGTGGAACCTGTCCTTTAATGAACCCCAAGAAACTTATTTTATGGTAAGTATAAACATCCAATTTTTTGTCCCATTCATTAAGGGACACAACCCCAAGAAACTTATTTTGTGGTAAGTATAAACATCCAATTTTTTGTCCCATTCATTAAGGGACACAACATTCAGAAACAATTGGGACATGCAAAATCAGTCCAACTGTGGGGTAACCAACAGTAACAAAACCATACAAGCCTACATAACAAAATAGTGAGCTGCCTAAAGGACCTTACTCCCAGAGCTAGCATAAGATGAGGCCTGGACGACACAACGGAACTGGTAAAACATAGAAAACATGTCAATAGATAACCATGTGATAGCTTTGCAAACCTGGGAAACAGTCGCCTGATGCTGAAAAGCCCAAAAGGTACTCTCAGATCAGGTAGAATGAGCTATCTGTTGCAATACTTCTGGTTCTACCCTATAGTTGATGTAAACACTGCTGTATGGCAACTGAATCCAGATTGGATGACCTTTAATTTGGGAGGGCCAGCACTGTAGGAACAACCAAATCACCCAGAGTTCCAAAATGTTCATTGGGTGACAGGATTCCTCCAGTGTCCAAGACGCCTGCACCAACAAGGTGTCTAGGAGTCCGCCCTAGCCCTCCAGGCTGGCATACAATGTTAGGATCTTTCAAGACATTAGAAGGAAGAATATTTCTAACTCCAGAGCCAGATTTCTCAGCCACCAGGCCAGGGATAACCTGATCCTCAATTTGTATTTGTATTTCTTGCTCTTTGTCCAGGGATTGTAACTCGTTTTAAATGTAAAGTGCCTGGTACGTCATGCCATTTATAATGGTTTTAAAATAGATTATAGGATTGTATACATGACACTGTTATTCTTGTTTACATCTGTTATTATGGCTAGTCATACGCAGGAGCGTGTCATAATAAAAAAAGGGGGGTTATGTCCCTTTTAGGGTGGTCTACACTGCCAAACAGTTTGGGCTGGACCTTTTTCCATGAAGGTATATAAAGTGGTGGTGGAGTTGCTAGAGGAGTGGTGCAAGGGAAGAACAGGACCATGGAGAGCTCCATTAGGTGGTGGTAAGATAGCCACATGTTTCCTGTCAACAGGCTCCAGTTTGGGCCTAGTTCACTCATGTAAAAGGAAATGACAGAGAGTAGCTTGGGGTCTATATGGTCTTATGAAAAGAGCTGTTATGCTATCTTTTGGACCCTGCAATATCAGATGCTATTAAGTACAGCATCAAGAAAAGAAAGTTCCTTGATGGGAAATCCCATTATTGGGTGGGCTGGGATAAGTATAATGACTAACAGTGCATGGAGGGTTCTCACACACTGGTGGGGAGTCAAATACACAGCAACAATAGGTGACCAGTATCCATTCCTGTTGCCCTCTGGGTGTAGCATAGTGCAAGGAGGATTCTGCTACTGTTCTGAGATGTAACTGAGGGAGATTAGTCCAGGAAGCAAAGTGCCATTTGAAACTCTGTATTATTACAGGTAAACTAGTTCAACCGCCCATGGACTTTGGGGTTGTATTCAATTTGGACCAAGCCGCTATGGGCAACCTGATAGGCCCTATGGTAAAGATGGAGCAGGTAGTCCAGCCTCTTGTGTTCCATGATTTACAGTAGGCACCCCTTGGGCACAGTAACTTGCTTATCAACCACCACTAGAGGACACTACATGCATTTAGGTAAACTTGCAGCCTCATAGACAGCAATCATAGTTGAAATTTGGCCCATAAACTTTTACATAACTGTAGCAAACTCCTCCCTAGTTAATTCCCAAGAGGGGCCCACACCTGACAGAGAAAAGGAAGACCCTGAGTAGTGTTTGGAATCAAGCAGGGGACAATGGCTCAGGTTGTTGGTGTCAGGTCAATGAGGATGGACACTGTATGTCTAAAAACCTCGGGGAATCATGAACAAGCTGCTGAGAGCAGGAGGTGGCAGCCGGCAAGGACTGACTGAGGTAACTCTTGCCAATGCAAATAGGAGCAAGAGCAGGAAGATACTACCCTATGCATAATTGGAAGAGAAGAGTATGACATTTTCTGTCCTCTGCCAACTCCCAACACTGCTAATCTTCCAGTGCTGCGGGGGTTAATATAGCGCTGGACCTGTCATATGCACGTGTCTAGAGTGACGACTAGGTCCACCCTTTCCACCTCTCATAGAAGTTATATGAATGGGGGAGGGGGTGGAAAGGGCAGACATAGTTGGCACTCTTGACATGACACTTGCTTGTCAGGTCCAGCTACTATATCCGCCCCCCCCCCCCCGCTGCACCAGAAAATTACCGCTGCAGGGGTGTGGGGTAAGAGAGGTCAGGAGATGGAAGATTTGAACTAGGACATCTGGCACCAGCACAAGGAACACTTCTCATTAAATGTAGGTACTGATTTTTTTAATTGAAACAAAATTTTGTCTTTAATGGATCTTGCCTGTATTTCAGCTTTAAAGGACTCTATCTTATATGCACACGTATACATAGTTAGATATATATAGACAGAAAAAAAAGGAGCATATACACTCTCTGCCCACTTTATTAGGTACACCTTCCTAGTACTGATTGGACCCCCTTTTGCCTTCAGAACTGCCGTAATTCTTCATGGCATAGATTCAACAAGGTGTTGGAAACATTCCTCAGAGATTTTGATCCATATTGACATGATAGCATCACACAGTTGCTGCAGATTTGTTGTCCGCACATCCATAATTCCAATCTTCCCATTCGACCACATCCCAAAGGTGCTCTATAGAGACCATTGACTGTGGAGGCCATTGGAGTACAGTGACCTCATTGTCATGTTCAAGAAACCAGTGGTGAGAGGATTTGGGCTTTGTGACATGGTGCATTATCCTGCTGGAAGAAGACAGCAGAAGATGGGTACACTGTAGTCATAAAATGATGGACATGGTCAGCAATGATAATCCGGTAGGCTGCAGCTTTTAATAGATGCCCAATTGGTACTAAGGGGCCCACAGTGTGCCAAGGAAAAAAAAACACCATTACACCACCAGCCTGAACTGTTGATACAAGACAGAATGGATCCATGCTTTCATGTTGTTTTCACCAAATTCTGACCCTACCATCTAAATGTGGCAGCCAAAACAGACTCATCAGACCAGGCAACATTTTCCCAATCTTCTTTTGTCCAATATTGGTGATCCTGTGCAAATTGTAGCCTCAGTTTCCTGTTCTTAGCTGACAGGAGTGGCACCCTGTTAGATTTTAAATTTATTAATAATTTTATGTGATAAATATTTCTGAATCATTGGTTAAACATTGTAGTTTTAGGCTTGCTGAGGACAGAGAAATACCATCTGTCGTAGACTTCATGTATTTTTGGAGATCTATGTCAAGACAGTGAGTGGAGATGTTACTTAAAAATACACAAGTGGGTGTTAAGTTTGTGACAGAAGTGTTTGCCACCTTCCATGGAACTAGTCTAATTGTGAATTATGCTTAGCTTGGCTTTTAAACCTGTATAAGTATCCATGTGGTGTGCGTAGTTAGCTAGGAAGCCTAAGGCCCCGTACACACGGTCGGACAAAACCGATGAGAATGGACTGAGGTTCAGTTTCATCGGACCAAACCGACCGTGTGTATAGCCCATCGGTCTGTTTTTTCTTCGGTCCAAAATTTTAAAACATGCTTCAAAACCGAACCGATGGACCACTGCTCGATCGGTCCAAACCGATGGTTAGTACAGAAAAGCATCGGTTCAAAACCCGCGCATGCTCAGAATCAAGTCGACGCATGCTTGGAAGCATTGAACTTAGTTTTATTCAGCACGTCGTGTGTTTGACGTCACCGCGTTCTGACCCTTTCGTTTTTTGGAACGGTGGTGTGTACGCACATCAGACCATCAGGCCACTTCAGCGGTGAACCGATGAAAACGGTCCGTCAGACCATTCTCATCAGTTTGGAACGACCGTGTGTATGGGGCCTTAGGGTCACGACCCTACAGAGAAGATGGGGGTAGGAAGGCCCAATCTGCTGGAAGGGATCTTTCCCAGCAGACAGATCATACCATCATAACATCTATTTCCTCCTTCTGTAACTTTCTGAAGTATCATCCTGCCATGATGTTTTTACCAGCTGTAACAATGTAAGCATTGACTGTCTTGCTGTCCTGTCTTTGGAAGAATAAACATTGTATAATGAAGGAAACCTGAGTCTGTACATTGGGAACCAAGAACGCCTGGGATGAAGGAGAGTTTTGACATATCGCATGACACGTGTTAGAAAAATGTCTCTCTCCGCCATTTTACACACCCGGTGTGGTCTTCTGCTGCTGTAGCCCATCTGCTTCAAGGTTCGATGTTCTGTGTGTTCAGAGATGGTATTCTGCATACCTTGGTAGCAAGTGGTTATTTGAGTTACTGTTGCCTTCCTATCATCTCGTACCAGTCTGCCCATTCTCCTCGGACATCACCCATGCATTTTCCTCCACACAACTGCCGCTCACTGGGTATTTTCTCTTTTTTGGACCATTCTCTTAAACCCTAGAGATGGTTGTGCGTGAAAATCCCAGTAGATCAGCTGTTCTTGAAATACTTGGACCAGCCCATCTGGCACCAACAACCATGCCACAAGTCAATCAAATCCCCCTTTTTCCCCATTCTGATACATAGGTTTGGATTTCAGCAAGTTGTCTTCACCACATCTAGATTCCTAAATGCATTGAGTTGCTGCCATGTGATTGGCTGACTAGCAATTTGTGTTACCAAGCAATTGAACAGGTGTACCTAATAAAGTGGCCGGTGAATGTAGATAGACAGCAATAGTTCAAACAGCAGCACATTGGTTTTAAGAGGGCAATATTTTAAAAACACATTTTGCAGCTCCATTAACCTTTATTAAATTCTAGATTTGCCTACAAATCACACTAACATCTTTCAGAAACCGTAATTATGTTTTATAAAACGCACTAAGAGACGTTCCTTTCCCTCAAAATTGCAATGATAAATGTTACCATGAACCGCACATGAGAGTGCAAACCCGAAAAAAACCCATATGCATAATCCAGCCATATGAGAACAATAATCATACAATATTTATTGTCTGGGTTTGAAATGTTTCAAATAGTCAAAGCTATAAAACGTCAGGGGAAAGTAGACTTCCTGATGTAAAAGACACCGTAAATTTCCCCTTCTTGAGACAGAAGATGAAAAAAAAAAATGTATCAATGTGATATTTTGTGTGAAAGAGCGAAAACATGCACGGCGTAGCAGAGCCAAGTTAGCAGAAAACCCCCAGAGGGCATACTCGCTTTGCCGTGGGGAGTCTGAAGGAAATAACAAGCAGCCAAGTGAACAATTCCCGTATAATAAATCGGAATATATTTCCAGCGCGCTTTCAGTGAGGAGCGCACGTTTTTTTTTTTTTGTTTTTTTTTCGGACAACCTGCGTAGGAGTTTGCTTTCAAATACCTACTGTCATTTCCAATAGACCACGCTCTAACTTATACCTTATCATGTCACTTACACTCCATTTATTCACAATAAAAACGCTAGAAAGGTACGCTCCAGTTAGGGCTGAAAACGAAGCCTCGCAATGCACACAGCGGGCACCGCGGACTTGCCAGAACAGAAATTTGGCAATGTTCTCAGTCTTGGTGAGCAGGAGAAAACGTTTCAATGCCAACATGCCCTATGCAAGTACATTTTATGCCACGATAGGTAAAGAAAAACCTTTGATTGAGAGTAACTTGGTTTGAGAGCGTTTTGCAAGACAAGCTCATTTTTTTTTATAAATGTTGCCTTGATATACAAGCGATGTCTTGATATAAGAGTAGCGTCATGTCACAACTGAGTATAAAAAAGAAGAGAGAAGACTCAGAGGGCCAGATTCTTGTAGAATGGCGTATCTTCGCGGCGGCGTAACGTATACGATTTACGTTACGCCGCCGCAACTTACACGGGCAAGTGCTGTATTCTCAAAGCACTTGCTCTGTAAGTTGCGGCGGCGTAGCGTAAATCGGCCGTCAGAATTCAAATTCGGCGGGTAGGGGGTGTGTATCATTTAAATTAAGCGCGTCCCCGCGCCGAACGAACTGCCCATGCGCCGTCCGTAAAATATCCCAGTGTGCATTGCTCCAAATGACGTCGCAAGGACGTCATTGGTTTCGACGTGAACCTAAATGTCGTCCAGCCCCATTCACGGACGACTTACGCAAACGACGTAACTTTTTAAAATTTCGTCGCGGGAACGACGGCCATACTTAACATTGGCTGCGCCTCATAGACCCAGGGGCAACTTTACGCCGGGAAAAGCCTAACGTAAACGTCGTAACTTTACTGCGTCGGATGCGCGTATGTTCGGGAATTCGCGTATCTAGCCAATTTGCATACTCGACGCGGAATTCGACGGAAGCGCCACCTAGCGGGCCAAAAAAAAATGCAGTTAAGATCCGACGGCGTAAGAGACTTACGCCTGTCGGATCTAATGGATATCTATGCATAACTGATTCTAAGAATCAGGCGCATAGATACGACGGCTCAACTCAGAGATACGCCGTCGTATCTCCTTTGTGAATCTGGGCCCAAGTGTAGCAATATGGTTACATTTAATGAAGGTACAACATTTAGCAACTCACATGGTTGACGATTAAAAGAGGCACATCGTAGCGGCTGGTGCTCAAAATTTTTGGGGGGCGCAAACAAACTAAAAAGAAAAACATCAATTGCAGCCACTGTGCCCATCAAACGCAGCTACTGTGCCCATCAAACGCAGCCACTGTGCCCATCAAGCGCAGCCACTGTGACCATCAAATGCAGCTACTGTGCCCATCAATTGCTGCCACTTTACCATCAAACACAGCCATTGTGCCCATCAAGCGCAGCCACTGTGCCCATCAAGTGCAGCCACTGTGCCCACCAAATGCAGCCACTGTGCCATCAAACTCAGCCACTGTGCCCATCAAACGCAGCCACTGTGCCTATCAAACGCAGCCACTGTGCCCATCAAGCGCAGCCACTGTGCCCATCAAATGCAGCCACTGTGCCCATCAAACACAGCCACTGTGCCCATCAAGCGCAGCCACTGTGCTATCAAACGCAGCCACTGTGCCCATCAAGCGCAGCCACTGTGCCCATCAAGCGCAGCCACTGTGCCATCAAACGCAGCTACTGTTCCCATCAATTGCTGCCAGTGTGCCCATCAATTGGCACTACTATGCCCCATCAAATGCTGCCAGTGTGCCCATTATTTGGTGCTACTGTGCCCCATCAAATGCTGCCAGTGTGCATCGCCCAGGCACTTACCTGTCTTGCAGCGAGTCAGCGGCGGTGTCCTGCACGCTCCTCAATGTCTTCTTAAGTCCTCTTTATCAGGCATCCAATCACAGTGCCTGAGGTTTCACCCAATCAGGTGACAGGTAACAGACCTGAGCACCTGATTGGCTGAGAGGCGGTTCAGTGTTAGCAAAGCAAATTCCTTCGCTTTGCTAACACAACACTGAGTGTTACACAATTTATCACATTGCTATAATCTTTGTATATGGACTATAAACTGAAGGACTTATGAATAAATGGTTGTGGAACGAATTATCTGAGTTTCCATTATTTCCTATGGGGAAATTCATTTTTATATACGAGTGCTTTGTATTACAAGCACGTTTCCGGAACAAGTTATGCTCACAATCCAAGGTTTTACTGTATTTTTAAAAGTCAAAAGCATTAAAAACACAACGCTTGGTGTTTTGATAGCTTTTAAGGGTAAAGCAGGGATTTGGGTCTTAAAAAATATATATATTTTAAGTGCCTATCCTCCCGTGCTCACACACAAAGGTGAATACGCGTTGGTCCCGCACACACGCAAACAGCTATCGTCTTATGCCCCATACACACGATCGGATTTTCCGTCGGAAAGACCTTGGATGAATTCCGCTCAAGCTTGGCTTGCATACACACGGTTACACAAAAGTTCTCAGAACTTTCGACCGCCAAGAACGCGGTAACGTACAACACTATGCCGAGCCGAGGAAATTAAGTTCAATGCTTCCGAGCATGCGTCGGAATTTTGCACGTTAGAATTTCTACAGACGATCGGAATTTACTATAGGAATTTTTTCCGTCGGAAATATAGAGAACCAGCTCTCAATCTTTTGTTGGCGGAAATTTCCGACAGCAAAAGTCCGATGGAGCATACACATGGTCGTAATTTCCGTCCAGAAGCTCACATCTGACTTTTCTTGTCGGAATTTCCGATCATGTGTACGCAACATTACACGTGTGAGGTATCACTGCAAACATCAGATCATTTGCAATAATTCTAGCATGCAAATCTAAAGCAGTAACCTGTAAAGTTTTTTAAACCCTCAACTATGGATAGTAAAATTGACATAGTTTGTCACTGTTGCAGGGGCGCCCGCAATCTTAAAGTGGCTGGGGTGGGACAAATTTAGATGGGGGTAGCGACTAGTAAGGGCACACGT